>NW_026440322.1:0-97078 GCF_025698485.1 Gossypium arboreum
ATAGAGTTCTATCTACTTTACTTCGGACCATCGTTCGGAAGAATTTGAAGAAGTGGGAGGATTGTCTACCCCATATTGAGTTTGCGTATAATGGTTCTGTCCATTCGGCGACTAAATTCTCCCCATTTAAAATTGTTTACGGTTTTAATCCCTTGACTCCTTTAGATTTATTGCCTTTACCTACTGATCAGTTTGTCCATGCAGATGCGAAGACAAAGGCGGATTTTGTCAAGGATTTACATAGCAAGGTGCGGGCCAATATCGAGGCTAGGACTGAGTCCTATGTGCGTAATGCGAACAAAGGCCAAAAATGAGGAGTTTTTGAACTCGGAGAAGTTTGGATTCATATGCGCAAGGAGCATTTTCCAGCCCAACAGAAATCTAAACTACTGCCTCGCGGAGACGGTCCTTTTCAAGTTTTAGAGCGAATAAATGAAAATTCTTATAAAATTGACTTGCCATGAGATTATAATGTCAGCGCTACTTTTAATGTGTCATATTTAACCCCTTTTGATGCAGATTTTGACTTGAGGACAAGTTGTTTTGAAGAGGGGGAATGATGCGATCGCGCCCCATGGTTCAGCTAGTCCGAGCAAGGATTCTATGGTGCTACCACAAGGTCCTGTCACTCGAGCTCAAGCCAAGAAGTTTAAGGAGTCTATCACAGCTTTTGTAGCTCAACTTTGGAATGAGACGCTATTAGGACACTCCGAGAAAGCTGATTCCAGCTCCTTGAACTCACCATGCAACTACCTGCAAGTCCAGCTCAGCTCATCGAGCTCACCACCAGCTCAAGCAAGTTCCCATTCAACTCAAAACCAGCTCACTAGCTTGGAATCAGCTCACTTCCAGTTCCCAGCTTGGGTCCAGCTCGCTACCAGCTCATGAGTCCAAGCCCAGCTCGGTTTTAGTTCATCAGTTGAATTCTAGCTCATGAAGACTACTCTGATTTCATTTGACTACTATTAAATTTTTATTTAATAAGTTCATTAATTAGTTAATTAATAAACCACATATTAAATTTAGTTCACATTAGTTTTATTATGTCTTAAAAGTGTTTATTGATGTTAATTAATTTGTCATAACCGAATTTAATGTTTACATTTGTGTTCACATTAGCTTGAATTAATTCTGTTCACATTTTCTTGTAGAAACTCAATGGACATATGGAGCATGAAGCAACATGTTTTTTTGGAGGTGCATGGACGGTTAAGAGCTTTGAATCTCCTAGGTGCATGTTCGGCTAAGTGCATGTATGGCCACATTCAATGTGTTCAAGGTTCATGAATGTTTCCATTCATGTATGGTGTGCTACTTCTTCATTTTCCAAGTGACTATTCGGCTAAAATGAGGCTTCCCATTACTTCCTACATGTGGCCGAACATCTCCCTCCATGAACCTTAAAATTTTGTTCACATTACGTTCACATGGCATGACCTTTCAATTCAAAGTGTTCACACCTATGGACTCTTCAAGAATCGGCATTCACACTTAATTTGGCTCATGAAGTCTCCTCAATTAATTCCCAACTTTTCACCAAATAACATGAATTGATTGCCTCAATTACTCAAGTTGGCCGAACCTAGCTAATGTCTAAGGGAGTCTCTCATTCATGATTCATTTCCTTAAGCATGAAGAACCTTCAAGACATCTCCACCATAGCCGAATCTGATCATGAACATCAAAGGACTTCTTTCTAGAATTTTCAAGATGCATTCATGAGACTTTTACTTAATTATTAAGTATGTAAAGTGTCCATTCAGTTAGCTAGTCTTTAGGCTATAAATACTTGTTATTTTTCTTTGTAAAAAAAACTTTTGACTTTTGTTAATGTTATGCTGCCAAAATTGTGAGGCAAAACTTTTCTCAAATTTCGTTCAAGGATTCGATTGGCTTCCTAGCGTTCTAGTTGTGTCAACCGTTGTCCTTTGTCGAAACCAAACTTATCACTTCTCGTAGTGTGGCGTTCAAACATACCGAGGTTCCTATCTTGTTAGATAGTGGGTCGAGGTTTTCCTTTACCATACCGAAACCGAACTAAAAGAGCCTATAAACAACGGGTCGATACTAAATCGGTATTGGTTCTTGTTTGCACTTTTTGTTCAACTCCAGTTCCATTTACCAAATTGTACCTAAACCGGCCATTCCATTCGTACCATTTCATAATACCATTTTGTTCTAACCCTTCATACCATTACGTCCATTTCTTCTATTCCCCTTACCTAATTAAACCAATTCATTCATCTATACCTATTCGGACCCTAAATCCGAACTTTCAATTCTTCTTACCTATTCCAATTCGAACCAAAACCAATATCCTTCTTTCTCTTATCTGACCTTTCAATTAAACCTAGCGTAACTTCTTGTCGACGATCGGGCACACTAATACGACTTGACTCTTCCGAGGCGGATCGTATCAAAATTTGAGCATACATATTTTCAAACACTCATACATCGTAATTCCCATTTGATCAGACTTACACAAACATGCACAACGATATAAAGAATTCACATTACCATCATAAACAAACGAATTAGGCATTTTACGTGACAATTATTTATCACATAAGATCAAATTTTTGATACGAACCACCTCGGGGAGAGTCAAGTCGTATGCTGAGTTGCCCGATCATCTACGAGAAAGTATCGTTCAATTCGATTTTAGAATGAAGTTGATGGGAAAATAGGATGGAAGCTATGTATAATGGTTTAATGATGGACGGAAGAAAGGGTTCTTAAAAGCAAGCACGAACCAATATTAGAAAATATCGCCCCAAATGCTTGTAGGCTTTCAAGGTGAAGGATGAAAGTGATAAACCTCAACCCACTACTTAGCAAAGTAAGAACCTCAGTATAAGGGTGAACGCCACACTATTTGATAATGATAAGTTTGAGATAGTGAAGAACAGGGTTGACGCCATTAGGCTTCCTAGATAAGCCAACGAAGTCCTCAACGAAATATGAGAGAAATAAATCTCACAAATTCCATGAAAGTTTAACAAAGTTTCATTAAGTGAAAAGTCTAACCTCTTACAAATGAAATAACATATATTTATAGCCTAAATAAAATTAGCCGAATGGACAACCTTAGAAGCTAAGAAATTTGACCATAAACACCTAGATAATTCTAGAAGAAAAATCATGAATATCCATGAATGTGCAGCCCTTTAATATTCCGTCATCCCCCTTGGCCGAATGAAGCTTTAATGCACCTTGAATACTTGAATGGTTAGCTTGAAAATGCATGGATCATGCATGAAACGTCCCAATGTACGTTCCTCCATAAATTCGGTCCATGAACCTTCAAAAACATGAACATTAAATAGCCTCTACTTGCATGAACGTCTCCAATACATGTACTCCCTTAAATGCCGTCCATTGAACCTCAATTCTACATGCACCTCTTCATACATTGCACCAAGCCCTACATGAACTTGCATTAATTTCCTTCCATGCATGAATGTGTGCCGTCCAAAGGGATTGGATCTTCTAGATACATTCATGCATGAATCTTCATCATTCATGTAATCGAATGTGCATTTGAACCCAAACATTCATGTGTTTTGTGTATTCATGTATTTGACAAATACATGAACTTGTAAACACCTTGAATCTGGTCATGCATGCACCTAATTAAATGTTGTTCATTCATGCATGTGGGATGTCCAAAAGAGATGTTTCTTCAAGCATTCATTGCGCCGTCCATGAGCATTGCACCTACAAGAAATAAAACAATTCATAAGACATCATATGAACACACATAAATTCAGCACAATGTGAACACATTTAAGATATGTGATATCTATGACATATTAATAACAAATATTAATATAAAACAAATTAATGCTTAAATAAATATATTCGAATTTTATTTAATCCATTAAAGTCAAAAATTGGGTTTGAGCTAAAATGAGCTAAGCTTTAGCCCTTGAGCTAAAGTTGAGCTGAGGTTAAACTCTTAAGCTAAAGTTGAGCTAAGGTTTAGCTCGTGAGTTGAAAATGAGCTAGGAGTAAGCTTGGTTTAGCTCAGGCAACTAGATTGCGCTCAAATGAGCTGGATGGAGCTCGTGGAGCTGGAAACGAGCTGGGATCAGCTTGCCAACATGTCACGGCTTGACTAGGGAGACTTGTTCGAAGAGGTTCGCTGGGCGCGCTCGCATCAATTTTGTTTGTACCTACTTAGTCGTACTTCATCAACAAGCTTTCCAACACCGTACTCATTACAAGAAAAACTTTTCATACCACTTTTAAAACCAAAATCATCAATAATCAGAGAATGGCAATTAATCGACAAAGTGAGCGGCGATCTTTCGAAGATTAAGTCATCGATACCTTTTTCAACAATGTTCAAATCAGTTTGTCGTGATGTAATTGTTAAAGACTCCTTACCTTGCTTGCCTTTAAGCTCTTGAGGGAGAATTTCATTTTCAATATTACCTTTCTCGATCATTCGAAATCGTCTCTCTTCGGAAAGATATTGAAGTTGTAGCTTGTCATTGGAATCTTCAAGAACCTAAAAAGAAACAATACAAGGAGAACTCATAGAACGATTAGTTAAAACACTCCTTGCTTTTTCTTGTTCTCTCTTGTCTTATCCTCTCATTTCTTTTGCAATCTCATGTTTAAGCTCTTTCTCTTTTTCAATTGTTTCTTTCAAATACTCACTCTCACTCTCTTTTTCAATTTTATTTTCTCGTTCAAGTTCTTTTTCTTTTCTTCCACTCTCTTTTTCCTTTTCACATGATTTTTCGATCTCATTACAAGAGGAAGATAACATAGAAGAATCAAGATGAGAATCTTTTTGTTGGAAAAAGTATGAAAGATCCGTGTACGAAATACGATCATCTCTTCGCAAGTGTTCCCCTGTGGATGAGTATCTTCGCTCATATGAATACTTTCTCGGACCTTCTCGTTCGTTACCGTAATAGGCTTCAAACTCGAAGTTTGCTTTGCTTTATCTTGAATACATAGTAGAATAGAAATCATGGTATGAATCTCTTCGAGAATGACGATCCGCAGGCGAATACTTATACGTAACATGTTCTCTTTTTCGTGAAGATTTCTCCACAAATGAAAACTTTAAGTGACTTGAAGAGGATTTCCTACATTCTTGTTTGTCATATTGAAAGATTTTAGATTCGGGGATTACTTCATACCGTCTCGGCTTTCTTGTTGGATAAGAATCGCGGTATGAGTCTCTCCTTGAATGATCATCAGATGTAGGTCTCCGTGACGACCTTGATTCCACCTTTTGACTCAAAGAAAGTTGTTCTTGTTAGTCTCTTTCCTCGATTCGATCCAAACGCTCATGCAACTTGTCAAATTTGGACTTCACAATTCTACGCATCTCTTTCATCAAATATTGATAATCGAATTCTGAAAACACTTCTTGGTTCATGATTTTAGTGAGGGAAAAGGAAAGTGATTAAAAACAGAAATGAAAAAATTTTGTAAATAAAACCCCCACAAATTCTCTAAAAAAAAAAGCGTACACGTTTGGCTTTTTCGCACTCGATTAGTCTCACCACAAACTCGTGCCTTTTTCCACTCTATTCTCTTCTCTTGATTCACGATGGACTACTTAGGCTTAGAGGTCTCGTCGGTGTGGAGTCGGCTTACAAAAACGATAATCGGTTCGGGTTGGAACTGAAGTTGGGACAAGGGAGGGCTAGAAGAAAAAAATAAATAAATAAAAATAAAAATTGAAGGTGTGGTCGTTTGGGTAGATGGTGATAGTAGCAAGAAATTGATGATTGGAATTTACAAAAGATGAATACAACTTTTAGCACTATCAACAGAACTTTTTTTTTTTGAAAATCAAATGACAAAGGAACTGAACATTTTTTTATTTCAATTTTTTTTTCTTTCTCCTTTTTTTTTGAGAATTTTTTTTACTATTTCTGATTTTTTTTACTCTTCAACTAAATATTTTTTTCTTCACGAATTTTTTTTCAAATTTTTTTCTGAAGATATGATACCGAAACTTTCAAAAAAATGTTGTTACTTACCTCAATTTAACTAGCTCTGATACCAAAGATGCGAGCTCGCCTCGGGATGATTTGAGTCGTAATAGTTGCCCGATAGATAAATTAGGTAAGTTTGAACGGTTTGCAAAATTGGGGATGAAAACAAGGAAGATAGGTTCAAATGGTTAGTTTTCGTAATGGATGTGGAAGTGAGTGGAGGGTTTGATTTCAAGAAGGTTGAAAGAGAAATGGATGAATGGCTATCAAACAAGGTTGAACCAACGTTATAGGAAAAGTTGACCCAAATCTTAAAATAGGCACTTAGGTCAACAAGAGAATCTTGACCCGCTAATTATAGAGAGTTAGGAACCAAAGATATATTTTGAACGCCACACCGGAGGTGATAAGTTATGAATAAAATAAAGGAAAGATAGACACCATGAGACAAAATCCCGATAAGTCAAATTAGTCCTAAAGTAAATAAAGAGAATTGAATTCTCACTAGAAAAATTAAGTTCATATAAGTAGCAAAGTCTAAAAAAAATGTCTAACCTTTTACAAATGAAATTTAACAATTATTTATAGCCTAAAACATGGTCAACCGAATGGCCTCAAAAAGTAGCTGAATGGTCACTTAATTAAACCTTTAAATGAGCTGAAATTTCTGGAAAAATTTAGGAAATTCTAGGATGCTTCCTCCAGCTTTAAGAACGTATTCGGACAGCTTCCAAGGTGTCTTCATGCAGTTGATTTCATTTAAAATAAAGGTGAGCTAATCAACGACCTAGAAAGCCGAATGGTCACCTTGTAATTCAACTAGAAGAGTTGAGAATTTTCTTAGAAGTTTCCTCATCAGCTGGAGAATTAAATAAGCTGAAAAATCTTGTAATATTCGGCCAAAGAGAGTGCATGATATTAAATATATTGCTTTGACCAGCTAGATAGGCATGGGCAACTTAAATGCTCCTTGAGGACGCCAATGGACAATAGATATAGAAGCTGAATGTGAGCAGCTGAATGGGATTAATTATAATCAGCCATGGCCCTTGTTAAATGATGTGTCCGGCCTGGGTAGATGAGTCGAATTCACATAGTTGCCCTATCGTAGTTCGAGAGAGTCGTTCGTGCCTCGGATTTTAGTAATAAAAGTAAAATAATGGATTAGAATAAGCGGAAGGTTTTAAGAAGGGTAAGTTTAGTAATAGGTTCGGTTATATGTAGCAAAGATGGGTGATGGATAAATGGGTCGGTTTGGTTACAAGAAGGAAAGTTGAAAGATGGGGGATGGAAAAATGAACTCAATGTCAGGAATGATTCAACACTAGGAAGTGTCACCCCGGTTCCTATATTGTTAAGGTGAAGTATGGATAGATGGATAGGTGAACGCCACACCAAGATTGGTGATAAGTTCAAACAAGACAATTGACGCCACTAGCACAAGCCAGATAAGTCTTTCGAAACTTGTACGAGATATGAGAGGAAGCAACCTTACAAGAACAAATGTTCATTAACAAATTTGCCAAAAAGTCCTTTACAAATGAAATCAACAAACTATTTATACTAGTTTCTTATGCTAACCGAATAGTCCATTCATGAACTTAACGATTAAGTAATGAACCTAATTAAGACATGGACCTTCTAGAAAAATGACCAATGGTGTCCTTGTCCATGTTCGGCCGAATGGGAGATGAATGGCCAGCTTCATGTATGAGCAAGCTTTGGAAGCCAATGAGATTGTCTAGGTTCGGCCATGGGATGCATGAAACTCCCAAAGGGTGTCTCTTGGCCGAATAGGTGCTTAGGAAACTCCAAGGGTCCTCCCACATGCATCGGTTGTACATGGAACTTGGAAGGGGCCTTGAACCTAGCTGTACATGCACTTGCATTGATTACCCCCCATTCATGCATGTGTGCCGTCCAAGGGAGATGCACCTTTCAATATGCATTAACCTTCCATGTACATGAATGTATGTCCTCCAAACATTGAACCGGTCCATGCATGTATCCTCCGCTCAATAAACTTTCCTGTTCATGCACCTTGCATTAAATGCCATGAATGTATCTTCCAAATTCGGCTAACCTACAAAATTAAATAACATAATTAAATAACACACAACTATTCATATAATTATAATTTAAAATAATAACTAAATAACTTAATATCACTAACTAAATTTGAACACAATAATTATAAGTCAACTTATAATAAATTCACTAGCTCAAATAGTCAAAAACACTTAGTGAGCTAAATTGAGCTAGGGAATTCAGCATGAGCTGTAACAAACTTAGTTATAAGCTAGATTAATACTTAATTTATTGAAATGAAAAAGGAATGAGCTGAAACGAGCTAAATTCGAGCTCAAACGAGCTAAAACGAGCTCAAGTGAGCTGATGGGAACCGAATGGCGCATGGGGAGTGAAGAGAGCCGAGGTCGGATTGAAAAATGGTGCATGGAGTCTTCAAGGAGTTATTCTTAGCTCCTCCAACGTTATAGAGCTAGTTATCATCCCAAATGCGCATCACAAAGGCTGATATAGCATCTTGAAGTTGCTTGGTTCGAGTTCGGGTCATGGGACCTTTTGGCAGCTCAATAGATCCTTGGTGTGCATTCGAGGATGCCCCGGGTGTGCTCACATCATTCCCTCCATCTTCAAAGCGACTTGTCCTCAAGTCGAGCCATTTGTCTGCTGGAAAATACTTTCTCTCATGCGGCTTTCCTCGGTCAAATGGGACAAAGGCTATTACGCAAACTTTTCTGCATTTATTCACCAAATTTGACAATAAAAAGTGCAACGAACTCAAATTCAAAAAACACACATAAAATCCAGTCCAAAGATCATATGGAAAAAATTTTATTCGTTCATACCATGGATGCTTCATATTATCGCACAATTTCAATATGCCATCAATATGAACAATTGAACAGAATGAAAATAGGGAATAATTAATCATGCAATTTAGCAAACAAGAATGCATTCCTTGTCTCAACCACAACATTCCAAATGGATCAAAACAAAGGACTTATTCACTTGGCTTTTTGATTTGAACAATCTCACCTTGCCGTATTCGATTAAATGGACTTACAGTAGTAGGATGAACAATAAATATGACCACCTTCCACAAAGCCATCATCAAAAACACCGTTTTGTTGTTTGCGCAAAACAAACCTTCACTCCTTAGCAAGGTAATGTAATCGATACTTTGAACTCGAATAAACCTGAAAAGGTGAAAAATCAAATAAGTAACTCGCGCTCTTCAAAATGAAATTACCACAAAGATGGAAGATGTCAAGGTCACCATGGATAATGTACTTAAAAGGACAAATTGATATGCTATTCACAAGTTGATCGCATGAATCAATTCTGGGTTTTAAAACAAAATTTCCAGAATCAAAGGCTTGATTTTGACTTTGTAAACTAACCACAAGATTTATTTTCAGAAATGAAGATAAAATTCGCAATGGATGAAAAGGTACAGCAAATTTATCTACATGGAAATTATGATGCTTACCTTCTCTTGGTAACAACTTAAAGTGGCTACAGGCTTAAACACTCGATTTTGATCACTTATCCCAAAATACAGCAAGAATTTCAATTTCTCAAATAAATCACAAAAGTAGATCAAAGAAGGTTTAGGCAGACGAACATGCAAACATTCATACTTCACAAAACTCAATCAAATAGGCAGATCAATACATGGAAACTTCGTACAAAAATTTAAAGATTTCTCTTGAATGACAAAATCAAACGGATTATTCATTGTATGCGAAAACCTTTGAACACATATGTTGAACAAAGAAGTTGTGTACATGTCTCCTTTCAAAAGTTCAAAATCATCACAGACCAATTGAATAGGCATGTTTAAGAAAAAAGGTTTAGCACATATATTCAAAGAGTTTAAGAATTCAAACACATCAAAATTTTTATGTGCAAAACTTTTATCACACACCGCCACGATTTGCATAGGCAAAACCAACTCAACAGAAAGGTTAAACATTCCATAAGACAAATTTTTTGCGGTTCTTCTTGTGACAAGGTCATTAACATCAAAATTTTGAGACCTTTCAGAAATTGAACCATCAAAACCTTTATTAGCAGTTTTTAAGTCAAATGGTCATGACTCAATAATCATAGAGTCCTTACCTCTCTTACCTTCGGACAAAAGTGGGCGGTTGTCTTTCTCATTCTTACCTTTCTTATAGAACAAAAATCGCCCCTCGTTGGGAAGGTATTGAAGCTGGAAGTGGTCACACGAATTTTCAAAAACCTGGGAAGATGATACGAACCGCCTCGGGGAGAGTCGAGTCATATGCGAGTTTGCCCGATCGTCTACGAGAAAGTATCGTTCGATTTGTTCAAAAAGGATGTTTCTAAATAAATTATGCAGAAGCTATTCAAGGGGTTCAAATAAAGAGTTTAAAATATGAATATTAAGGTTCGGTTTAAAGTAAATGAAAGAATGGAAAGAAGGAACTCAAAAGCAAGCACGAACCAATACTAGAGAGTATTGACCCAATTGCTTATAGGCTTTCAAGGTGGAGGATGAAAATGATAAACCTCGACCCGCTACTTAGCAAAGTAGGAACCTCGGTATAAGAGTGAAAGAAACAGGGTTGACGCCACTACTAGGTAGATAAGTCAACAAAGTCTCAAACAAAGTTTAGAGAAGAAAAATCTCACAAGATTAAATTCAATACAAAATTTGGAAAAAAATCCCTTACAATTGAAAGAAAACAAATACTTATAGGCACATAGATGACCATTCAAATTCAGCATCTAGGTGTTCACACAATAATAAAAACGTTCACACTAATGTATTAAAATAGTTCATAAATTCGGCAGATTCATGAACTAGTTGAATGGACACTTTCTTCCCCCTAAGTGTGTGCATGAATGCTTAATCATAAAGAAAGGCTTCAAGTGACTTGTATGTGCACCAAAGGTTGCATTCATCTCCTTGGGACGTTCATGCACTTGTATGGAACATGTATCCTTATAATTAAACTCTTTAATAGCATGTAGGTTCATAAATGGCAGCATGAACCTAGTAAATTCGTTCTCCCCTTTGTGCATACACTTAATTCAATCAATGTGTTGAATTATTGAGTTAATTCCTTCCTTTGGACGTTCTTGAACCCATCCATGCATGTGTAGTAGCTTATAGGTCAATTCAAAGTGTGAACAGCTACTTCTTGGCGAATAAGTGCCTTGGAAAGTTAGGAGACAGCCACCATACATGCACTTAAGCCATTCATGCATTCTATCATCCCATGCATTTGATCCATTCATGGACCAGCCTTTAATGTCCATACATGCATTCGACACATGCATGAATTTGTAGAAACCTTGCATCTAGCCGTACATGCACCAGCATTTAATACTTCTTCATTCATGAGTGTGGAATGTCCAAAAGAGATGTTTCTTCATCCATACATTGTACCGTCCAAAGGAATGTACCTACATGAGATAAACAAGTCATTAAGATATCTCATGGACACTCATAAATTCGGCATGATGTGAACACATTAATGTCATGCATTAATTCAGCTATGTGAACATAATCAATTTATGTAATGACTATGGCATATTAATAACAAATATTAATATAAGATAAGTTTAATGCTTAAATAAATATGTGCAAATTTTTATTTAATGCATTAAAGACAAAACCGAGTTTAAACTAAAATGAGCTAAGCTTTAGCTCGTGAGCTAAAGTTGAGTGAGGCTAAACTCCTAAGATGAAGTTGAGCTAAGGTTTAGCTCGTGAGTTGAAAGTGAGCTAGAGTGAGCTCGGTTTAGCTCAAGCAAGATGGATTGAGCTCGAATAAGCTGGATTTGAGCTGGGACGGAGCTCGTGGAGCTGAAACGAGCTTGGATCAGCTTGCCAACATGTCATTGCTCGGCTTGACAGACTTGCTCGATAAAGTTTGCGGGGCGTGCTCATATCATTCCCCCCTCTTTTAGGCGACTTGTCCTCAAGTCGAGCTGTTTATCCATGGGAGAACTTTGACTCGTGCATGGTTTTCCTCGATCAAATGGGATGGAAGATGTCACACAAACCTGAAAAATTCTTACCACAGCCGGTAAAAAGAAACTCAAAGGAGTCAAATTCAAATGTGTTCGATAGTTCATAAAATATTCATTCAATCAAACATATGCCAAAAATCTCAATTGGTCAAAGCAAGCATACATAAATTTATCAAAGAGTTTTGTTAGACCATCGTTACAAACATGAAAACTAAGTTGGATCAAGGGATAATTGGTTGAAAATGATGGTAGGCACTTAAACACATTATTCCTCATCCAAAACATTTTAATTTCTTTAATCGAATATAGTAACTCATTTGGTCCCTCGTCTTGCTCATGCAAGGTATGCCATGGCCAAAGGTATGCTAACTCTTCCTTTCATTTTTGAACAACATGAGGGGAGTCTCCAAATTCCAACGTAATAATCACATCATTACAATGCCAAAAGGAAAAATCCATCACATCAAAGTATAAATAATTTCCAAACAACCAATCAATGGAATTTTCAACTTCAATCGAATTGAGCAAAGTTATTTGAAAATTTTCAGATGACTTACCTTGACGAATATGAAGAGAAGACAATTGAGGATTGGGTTTACCTTTCTCGGTCAAAATGAATCTTCTTTCTTTGGATAGATAATGTAAGACAAACTGATGCGATCCCGGTCGCATCATGTTTCGGTATATCTCGATGACATCGAGATTGGCCTAAACTCGAGGGGCCCAAATGCAAAATGAGACCTTTAAATTCATTTATGCTGTTGGAATAAAGACTTGATTTATCTTAGTTACTTTAGTCATTAATTATGTCTTATTTATTAAATACATATTTTAATTATGACATGCATTATGTGTTCTGCATTTAATAAAGTCATACATTATGTGACTCCGATATTAGTTTAAGTCAGCTTCATTAAATTAAGTCTTGCATTAAGTAACTCATTTGTTCATTTAGTTTGCATTTTAAACCATGCATTTAAGCATCTTAGTTTAATAAATGAGTTACTGGACATTTATTCAACTCATCTTAGTTTAATTAATAAGTGTTTTTGTTGAACTTTATTTAATAGTTGCTTCTTTAAATAATCTAGTTCCTAGGATAATTTATTGATGCATGAATTTAAGTTCATTTAATAATGCTTCTCTTAATTAAACTTGTTGCTAGAATAAATGATGCATAAGTGTTAGTTCATTTATTTAAGTTATTGTTAATTTGTTTTAAGCTTAATAAATGAATAAATGTGACGGTTACATGTGTTAATTGCAGGTGACTTTTTAGCTCCCATCTATTATTATTAAAGGCTGTTATGCATTCAATAAGGTGACTTTTCAAGAGATTTCAGTTACAAAAGAGAGGGTTGTTACAAAGAGGCTTTAAATATCATTAAGAAGTTGTTTCTATCAATTAAAGGAGAGCATTATTCTTCTTTAAATTAGGCAGTAACTTTGTTTCATCTTCCATAACCGTTTGCTTCATGAGTAATCACTACATGCATTCAATTCTCCATCAAAGAAGCTGGTGTCTTTTCAGTTGCTCATGGAAACTTCAAAGGACTTTGAAAGCAACTTAATTGAAGAAGTAAATCAAATTGAAGGCTAGAGTTACTTGGAATATAATTTCTATAGTTGTGACTTTTCATTAGGCCTCATTATTAGCTTCATTAAAAGAGACCTTTCAGCTAGCTTTCCTTTTGACACTATAAATTCATGTAACCAGCCTTTTGAAGGAACACTACTTTTTGGACATTTTTGAATGATATTCTGCCAAATTTGTGAGGCAAACTTTTCTCTATTTTCGTTCAAAGATTTGTTGGCTACCTAGCGTTCTAGTTGTGTCATCCATTTTCTTTGTTGAAAACCGAACTTATCACTACTCATAGTGTGGTGTTCAAACATACCAAGGTTCCTACTTTTCTAAGTAGCGGGTCGAGGTTCTCATATTCTCCATCTGACCACCTTGAAAACTTATAAACATTTGGGTCAATATTTTCTAATATTGGTTCGTGTTTGTTTTTTTAGATCATTTTCATTTCCATTTCATTCCATCTTTTCGTTTCATTATAACCAAACCTACAAAAACTTTATATCCATAAATCCATCTACATAAACTTCATATCCATAAACCCACCTTTGAATCCTTTTACATAGCTTCCGCCATTATTTACGTTAAAACATCCTTTTGAACAAATCGAACGCTACTTCTTCGTAGACGATCCGGCAAACTCACATACGACTCGACTCACCCCGAGGCGAATCGTATCATTTGGTATCAGAGCTACAAAAACGAGGAGTACGAGCATTCAAAATTACTCCAGGACAGACTCATCAAGTAAGTTTCAAAAAAAAATCAAAAAAAAATTCAAAAAAAATTCAAAAAAAAAACAAAATCTGAAAATTTGAACATAGTTTTACTTCTTCTCCATTTTTCAATCCTGAAACCTTTACCCTCTCATCCACTTCCATCCTTGACCTTTTCGTCACACTATACCCGAATTATTCTCTTTCTTGTAAGCCTACCCAGTTGTAAATCACATCATCCCTTGTTACCCATTTGAAACCGACCACCTAGACTAAGGTTAAGCCTTGGCGAATCTGCTTACGAAATCACGAGAAAGGTAAAGAGAGGTAAAAGGCACGAGTGTTGTGAGAGCATTAGAGTGTTGAAAAAGCCGATCTTGAGTGCAAACACGAGTGTGAGTGCCATTCAAATTTTATTGTGAGTGACTAGTGAGGTTTGTGGTAAGGTATTCATTTTCTGTTTTATTTTATTCATTTTTCTTTTCATCTATTAATCATGTCTCGAGAAGAGTTTTCAACCTTTGAATTTCAATATTTGTTGAAAGAGATGGAGTGCATGCTCGATCGAAAAATCAAGCCTGTCCAAGAAAAGCTAGACCATCGAGCAAGAGTTCAACGAAAGCAAATTGTTCCAAGTCGGAAAAGGAGTCAAGAACATCACGGAGACACACATCGATGACTACTCGAGAAGAGATTTCTATCGTGATACCTATTCGACAAGAAATTCGACTAGAAAGAAAGAAAGCTTGAGTCTAAGGTCTTTCGAGATAACGAACGAGGAGCCCAAGTAACTCTTCGTATGCATCCACGAAGACTCATTCTCGAAGAATTGATCGTGAACTCTATCTAAATGATTTCACATCTTTCAACAAAATACTTATCATGCTGATTCACTTGTATTATCTTCAAGTTGTAAAAAAATGAAAGAGAGGCAAGAGGCGAGTAAGAGAGAAAATGAGAGATTCTTGAAAGAGATTGAGAAAGTCATTAAAAAGCCGTTGAAAAGAAAAAGAACAAAAGAGAGTGAAAGAAAAGAGAGGTAAAAGATGATCATGAGAGAAAACGAGTGGATTCTAAAAGAAATCGAGAGAAGCGAAAAAGAAAAGAGTGTGTGCAAGAAAGTAAAGTTGAAAAAGAGAGTGAGCAAAAAGAAAGCGTGGAAGAAACAATTGTTCTTGAAGAAAAAGAAATGAAAGAAAAAGTTGATAGAGGGCAAGAAAAAGAGAGTGTTGTTTCCACTAACCAATCTGTGAATTCTTCTCGTCTTACCTCTTCTTTTCGGGTTCCTAACAATCCGTGTGACGAACTTCAACTTCAATACTTTCCTGATGAGAGATGCTTTTGTATGATCAGAAAAGGAAAGGTTGAAGATAAAATCCAACCGCAAGTATTCAAAGATAAGGAATCTTTAGAAATCGAGCCACGGCAAACAGGTTTGAAAGTTGTCGGTAAAATTTTCGATGGCTTAATTTATAAAAGATCCCCTTATTTTGATTTAATTAACCCTTATTCTTTGTTTGTGGTTGATAAGTCCATTCTAAGAGGAAGTATGAGGCAGTGTTCTCTTGAGTTGTTTTGTGGTGTAAAACTTGTTGATGACGTCCGATTAAATCGGCAAGCACATAATATCATCTTACATGGTAACGATTCTTCACGAAAGACATTTAAGTTGTTTGATTGTGGTGATTATGTGAATCAACTACGCCTTGTGCAAAATCTTTAAATTTATGCCCATCTCGTCTCCGATGAATGTAAGGAGTTTGGATTATTTGTTTTGTATATGCACAAATTCTTTTGGATCAGCATGTTTGAAATCATGACACGCATGAAACCTTTGTTGCATTTTCTAGCAAGTGAACAAACTTATGTGTTTAAATCTAGAATTTGCTATTTTGGTTCGATATGTGAAAAATTCAAGCATTCCAAATTTTGTGCGACCAATTTTGTTTGATTAATGCTTGGCTTTTGACTAAGGGAGCGAAATTTAAAATTATGAATACAATATAAAATCGTTCCTTGATCATTTTATTTGGCTATCCATAAATTTCTTGTGTCATTTTAAAAGGTAAGGCCAACTCATATTTTTGATCCGGCATTGATTCAAAGATGTCCCTTAAAGTTGAACATCTACAGTGTCACTAACCCCTTTACTTTTCGTGAAGGTGATACTTTGAGAAACGCGAGTTGTTCTTGTATTTCTCCTACATTTCAGGTTAGTTCAAGTAAAGAGCAACGACTTTACTATCTTTCCGAAGAGAGGAGGTTTACGTTGATTGAAAAAGGTATTGCTCAAACCGATCCACATTCATTCATTCATATGGGAAAACAAGGTGAGTTTTCGAATCTTTTAAGATTCAACCACCCCTTTGAATGTTGATGGAAACATTGTTGATGTTTTGGTTTCTGAAATGCATTCGTACCTTGATGAGGTTTATTTTTTTTTTATTAGTAATGGATGGTTTGAAAATGATGAGAACATTACTAACAATGGTTGTGTCGTTGATGTGCATTTTTTGATCTATGGAAAAAACACATGTTTAAACAAGGCTGTGCACATAAAACTTGTGATGTATGAGTGTTTTATTTATATGCATGCTCTATTACCAAATTTGAATATCCAACTTGCAAAGGTAAAACTTGTCAATTATTTTGAATTCGGCAATCGATCAAGTGCTCAAGTATGCACCAAGACTTCGAAAAGGAATTGTTCATTCTTGATTCATCATTTTATTACTCCTTGTCTTTATGATGATGATAATATTTTCTTGTATCAAGCTGTGAATAAAATTTTAGAAAGTTCCTCCTGGTTTAACCTTCATTGTATCACTAACTTGTTTTATTCTTTTGTAAGTGACAATGTGAGGTGGTACCGTCTTAAAGAGGGAGGGCTGATTTGTGATTCTGAGAAATTTTTTTTGAGAAAATGGCCCGATTTGAGGACAAATCATCTTCAAGAAGAGGGGTATGATGCGATCCCGGTCGCATCATGTTTCGGTACATCTCGACGACATCGAGATTGGCCTAAACTCGAGGGGCCCAAATGCAAAATGAGACCTTTAAATTCATTTATGCTATTGGAATAAAGACTTGATTTATTTTAGTTACTTTAGTCTTTAATTATGTCTTATTTATTAAATACATATTTTAATTATGACATGCATTATGTGTTCTGCATTTAATAAAGTCATACATTATGTGACTCGATGTTAGTTTAAGTCACTTCATTAAATTAAGTCTTGCATTAAGTAACTCATTTGTTCATTTAGTTTGCATTTTAAACCATGCATTTAAGCATCTTAGTTTAATAAATGAGTTGCTGGACATTTATTCAACTCATCTTAGTTTAATTAATAAGTGTTTTTATTGAACTTTATTTAATAGTTGCTTCTTTAAATAATCTAGTTCCTAGGATAATTTATTGATGCATGAATTTAAGTTCATTTAATAATGCTTCTCTTAATTAAACTTGTTGCTGGAATAAATGATGCATAAGTGTTAGTTCATTTATTTAAGTTAGTTGTTAATTTGTTTTAAGCTTAATAAATGAATAAATGTGACGGTTACATGTGTTAATTGCAGGTGACTTTTAGCTCCCATCTATTATTATTAAAGGTGTTATGCATTCAATAAGGTGACTTTTCAAGAGATTTCAGTTACAAAAGAGAGGGTTGTTACAAAGAGGCTTTAAATATCATTAAGAAGTTATTTCTATCAATTAAAGGAGAGCATTATTCTTCTTTAAATTAGGCAGCAACTTTGTTTCATCTTCCATAACTGTTTGCTTCATGAGTAATCACTACATGCATTCAATTCTCCATCAAAGAAGCTGGTGTCTTTTTGGTTGCTCATGGAGACTTTAAAAGACTTTGAAAGCAACTTAATTGAAGAAGTAAATCAAATTGAAGGCTGGAGTTACTTGGAATAGAATTTCTATAGTTGTGACTTTTCATTAGGCCTCATTATTAGCTTCATTAAAAGTGACCTTTCAGCTAGCTTTCCTTTTGACACTATAAATTCATGTAACCAGCCTTTTGAAGGAACACTACTTTTTGGACATTTTTGAATGATATTCTGCCAAATTTGTGAGGCAAACTTTTCTCTGTTTTCGTTCAAAGATTTGTTGGCTACCTAGTGTTCTAGTTGTGTCATCCATTTTCTTTGTTGAAAACCGAACTTATCACTACTCGTAGTGTGGCGTTCAAACATACCAAGGTTCCTACTTTTCTAAGTAGCGGGTCGAGGTTCTCATATTCTCCATCTGACCACCTTGAAAACTTATAAACATTTGGGTCAATATTTTCTAATATTGGTTCGTGTTTGTTTTTTTAGATCATTTTCATTTCCATTCCATTCCATCTTTTCGTTTCACTATAACCAAACCTACAAAAACTTTATATCCATAAATCCATCTACATAAACTTCATATCCATAAACCTATCTTTGAATCCTTTTACATAGCTTCCGCCATTATTTACGTTAAAACATCCTTTTAAACAAATCGAACGCTACTTCTTCGTAGACAATCGGGCAAACTCACATACGACTCGACTCACCCCGAGGCGGATCGTATCACAAACCTATTACTCCGATAAATTTGAATAGGTGGTGACGCACCATGACATGTCTTGCTCCTCGAGGGGTGGAATTCACAAAAATGAGAATGGTTAGTATTATCGAAAACTATGGACTTAAATGGAAAAGGAAAGTTACCATGGAAATTTGATTCAATTCCAAAAACATAGGTTGGCCTTACCTTCTCAAAATGAAACGAAAATTTCAGATGTGGCCAAACAAGGTGATTAATAAATGAATCAAAATTGAAACCCAAATCATTGAATTTCACCTTCTTATCAAAAGTTTGAACATCAAGCAAACATAATTTGAATGTAAATGATGTAAAATGCTTAATGTTTCCGTAAAATGAATTCATGTAGCAAATACTAGGCTTGAACACACGAACTTGATCATTTGATTTAGCAGGCAACATGTTAAATAAGGAAAATATAATCAACTCATCGCATGATTTAAATTTCACTCGTTCAATTAGACTTGAAAAATTGGCACAACCAAGCATATTCATTTTATCACCAAAGAAACGATGCAACATGTTATCATGCAAGTAAATCAAAGGAAACTTAAACATGCAAATACTCGAACAATCTTGCATCGTAATTTCTACTCGAACAGATAGATCAACGCATGGAAATCTCGCACAAAATTTCAGAGATTTATCTTGAAGAACAAAGTCAAACAGATCAATTACTTCATGCAAAATTCTTTTAACGCATATATCAAGCAAAGAAGTTGTGATCATGCGACCTTTCAGAAATTCAAATCCATCACAAATCATTTGAATAGGAACGTTTAAACAGAAAGATGAATTCAAAGAATTTTTATAATCAAACAAATCAAAACGTGAAAAACTGCTATCACACACATTCACAATTTGCACAGGATGAACCAATCCAATAGAATCAACAGAATTGTCATTATAAAACATGTCATAAGACGGAATCTTCATGACATCTTTTGAAACAACATCGTTAACATTAGTATGTGAACAGTAATTAACCAAATCAAAAGATGGAAGATTTTCAAAAATAAAGCCATAAAAATCTATATGAGCAACTTTGTATTCAACAGCCTCGAATCAATAAATAAGGAATCCTTACCTTTCTTACCTTCAATTGCAGGTGGGTGGCTGTCATTCGTGAACTTACCTTTTTCGAACAACCTAAAACACCTCTCGTCTGGAAGGTAATGTAGATGGAATTGGTCGCACAAACTTCTAGGAACCTGAAAAGTTAACTCACAAGAAGATCGAACAGGTGGGTTAGTAGAAATAGTCCTCACTTGCTCACTTGTTTTCTCACTCGATTCTTTTGTTTCAATTTCTTTTTCATCTTCTTTTTCACTCTCAAATTTCTTTTCGTTCTCTTTTTCAATTTCATTTTCTTTTTCATTTTCTTTTTGCTTTTCAAAGGCTTTTTCAAGTTCTCTCAAGATTCTTTCATTTTCTCTCTTACTTGCCTCTTGCCTCTCTTTTCTTTTTATTTTGTTTTCTTTTTCTTCTTTTGCTTTTTCTTTTCTTTTCTTTGTTTTCTCTTTACAAGAATGTACAAAAGAACGATGAGAATACAAATCTTGTTCGAAAGATGAAGAACTATTTGCGTATGATTCACAATCAAAACTTCGTGAAGAATACTCCTTGAATGATTTCTTTGAAGATATACTAAGAGTATGTCTTCCTCTCCGAACGACATCTTGGAACGAATCAAAATCATAATCGGCTTCTTGTCTTCTCGAATTTCTTGATGAAAAGGACTTTCGATCGAAGTCACTTCTCGAATTCGCTAATGAATATGAGTCATAGTATGAATCTCTTTGTCTCGACGTAGATGGCGAAAAGGAATCACGATTGGAACTTTTTTTCAGGTAGTAGTCGGGGGTATATCTCCGTGGGTTTCTTGGTTCCGTTTTATGACTTGAAGAAACTCGATCACTTTGGTCTTGTTTAGTTGCCATTCTTCACATTTCTTGAACCAAGTATTGGTATTCCGATTCGGTGAACTCTTCCCGTGACATGATTTTTGTTGCTAAAAAGAATATGTTAGATCACAAAACAAAATAAAAAAAATTAAGTACCTCGCCACAAACCTCACAATTTCACTCAGAAAGAAGAAGGAAAAGGTGTCACTCCTGCTCATGTTTACACCCGTTTGGCTTTTTTACCTCTGCTCAAATGATCTCACTCGCTCATGCCTTTTTTCGCTCTTTTCTCCTCTTATAACCTTGTAACAGACTTAGTATGACTTGATCTCTAGTATTGTGGGTCGGTTTCAAATGGTTTTACAAAGGATAACATATGAGGGGTTATGGGTTGGCTAAAAGAAAAGGAAATTGGGTAAAAAAAAAGTGTGGCGTGGATGAGATTAGAATAGAAGATGAATCAGGAACGATATCAAACCAAGGGCTTTGACATTCGAACAACAATCGAATTGCATTAAACACTTTTTTTTCAGATTTTTTTTTCTTTTTGAATTTTTTTTTGACTTGTATAACTTTTTTTTGTACTATATTGACAAACTAAATCCAATAAAACACTTTTTGTACACGATTTTTTTTTCTTCGGCTGCGTAGATTTTTGTTTTTATAGCAACAACAGCTAACTAATCAAAATGAGAAAACTTCGGTATAAATTTTTTTTTCTATACTCTTTCTTTTTTTTTCTTTTTTTTCGGATCCTACTTACTTGCGTTCACTTGGACTAGCCCGGGATTAATTTTGTCGCACGATCTTCTTGTTTTAGTAGCTCTGATACCAAATGATACGAACCGCCTCGGGGAGAGCCGTGTCGTATGCGAGTTTGCCTGATCGTCTACGAGAAAGTATCGTCCGGTTTGTTCAAAAAGGATGTTTCTAAATAAATTATGCAGAAGCTATTCAAAAGGTTCAAATAAAGGGTTTAAAATATGAATATTAAGGTTTGGTTTAAAGTAAATGAAAGAATGGAAAGAAGGAACTCAAAAGCAAGCACGAACTAATACTAGAGAGTATTGACCCAATTGCTTATAGGCTTTCAAGGTGGAGGATGAAAATGATAAACCTCGACCCGCTACTTAGCAAAGTAGGAACCTCGGTATAAGAGTGAAAGAAACAGGGTTGACGCCACTACTAGGTAGATAAGTCAACAAAGTTTCAAACAAAGTTTAGAGAAGAAAATTCTCACAAGATTAAATTCAATACAAAATTTGGCAAAAAGTCCCTTACAATTGAAAGAAAACAAATACTTATAGGCACATAGATGACCATTCAAATTCGGCATCTAGGTGTTCACACAATAATAAAAACGTTCACACTAATGTATTAAAATAGTTCATAAATTCGGTAGATTCATGAACTAGTTGAATGGACACTTTCTTCCCCCTAAGTGTGTGCATGAATGCTTAATCATAAAGAAAGGCTTCAAGTGACTTGTATGTGCACCAAAGGTTGCATTCATCTCCTTGGGACGTTCATGCATGGAACATGTATCCTCATAATTAAACTCTTTAATAGCATGTAGGTTCATAAATGGCAGCATGAACCTAGTAAATTCGTTCTCCCCTTTGTGCATACACTTAATTCAATCAATGTGTTGAATTATTGAGTTAATTCCTTCCTTTGGACATTCTTGAACCCATCCATGCATGTGTAGTAGCTTATAGGTCAATTCAAAGTGTGAACAGCTACTTCTTGGCCGAATAAGTGCCTTGGAAAGTTAGGAGACAGCCACCATACATGCACTTAAGCCATTCATGCATTCTATCATTCCATGCATTTGATCCATTCATGGACCAGCCTTTAATGTCCATACATGCATTCGACACATGCATGAATTTGTAGAAACCTTGCATCTAGCCGTACATGCACCAACATTTAATACTTCTTCATTCATGAGTGTGGAATGTCCAAAAGAGATGTTTCTTCATCCATACATTGTACCGTCCAAAGGAATGTACCTACATGAGATAAACAAGTCATTAAGATATCTCATGGACACTCATAAATTCGGCATGATGTGAACACATTAATGTCATGCATTAATTCAGCTATGTGAACATAATCAATTTATGTAATGACTATGGCATATTAATAACAAATATTAATATAAGACAAGTTTAGTGCTTAAATAAATATGTGCAAATTTTTATTTAATGCATTAAAGACAAAACCGAGTTTAAACTAAAATAAGCTAAGCTTTAGCTCGTGAGCTAAAGTTGAGCTGAGGCTAAACTCCTAAGCTGAAGTTGAGCTAAGGTTTAGCTCGTGAGTTGAAAGTGAGCTAGGAGTGAGCTCGGTTTAGCTCAGGCCAGATGGATTGAGCTCGAATAAGCTGGATTTGAGCTGGACGGAGCTCGTGGAGCTGGAAAAGAGCTTGGATCAGCTTGCCAACATGTCATTGCTCGGCTTGACATACTTGCTCGATAAAGTTCACGGGGCGTGCTCGTATCAGAAGAGAAATCACAAGAAAAACTACTAAGTGGGTTTGTGGAAACAATCCTCGCTTGCTCACTAACATCTTTTCCACTCGAATCTTTTTCTTTGGAAACTCTCGTTTCTTTTGTTTCAATTTCTTTCTCTTTAATCTCTTTTTCAATTTCTTTTTCACTCTCAAATTTCTTTTCGTTCTATTTTTCAATCTCAATCTCATTTTCTTTTCTTTGTTTTTCTCTCTTTTCTTTGTTTCTTCTCTCGATTTCATTTAAAATCCTCTCATTTTCTCTCATAATCTTTTCTTGCCTCTCTTTTCTTTTGATCTCTTTTTTCTTTTTGTCTTTTTCTTTTCTCGCTTGCTTTTTACAAGAGGTTACAAAAGATTTAAGAGAAAAATCATTTTGTTCAAAAGAAGAAAAATCATTTACATATGATTCACGAACAATCCTTCGTGAAGATCTCTCTGTGGCTATTTTCTTTGGAGCTCTTGAAGAGGTGTATCTTTCATCTCGCACGTCTTCTCAGAAGGATTCAAAATCAAAATCAGCTTCTCTTCGTCTTGAATTCCTTGATGAAAAAGAATCTCGATCATAATCTCTTCTTGAGTAGTCATTGGATGTGTATCTCCATGATGCTCTCAAATCCACTTTTTGACTTGATGACATTCGTGCCCGTTGGTCTCTTTTCTCCACACGATCTAATCTCTCGTGCAATTTTTCAAACTTAGTTGTCACCATTCTTCGCATTTCTTGCACCAAATATTGATATTCGATTCAAGAAATTCTTCATGAGACATGATGTTATCATTTGAAAGGAAAATTGTTAAGTAAAATAGACACAAAGTCCTCACTACAACATCCTCACGAGTTCACTCGGAAAGAAAGAATGATGGCACTCACACTCGTGTTTTCGCTCGTTTTTGGCTTTTCAACTCTCGAATGATCTCATACACTCTAGCCTTTTACCACTCAAGCTTACTCTCGTAACCTCGTATTTTGTTTCTTTTGACTCGTCTAAGTGCCTTGGGGTCGGCTTCAAAAATCGGTTACAAGGGATAAGATGTATAGGTTATGGGTAGGCTAAAAGAAAATTTTTCTTTGGTGTAGTGTGGCATTTTGGAAATGGGGTGCAAAGTTGATGAAAAGAACACTTTGTCTATCGGGTCAAAATATAAACAAAAGAAGAACTTGATCACTTCACTTTTTTTTTTATAATTTCATTTTTTTGTCTTTTTTTTAATACTTCACAATATCACTATTACAAGAGAGAGAACGAAAATTACAATTTGAATTTTTTTTAATTCAATTTTTTTTTAACTACGAACCTATTTCGATTTGTTACGAACATCGGTGCCTCTCGATTTATAAGCTCTGATACCAAATGATGTGATTCGCCCGGTAGATGAGTCGAATTCACGTAGTTGCCCGATCATAGTTCGAGAGAGTCGTTTGTGCCTCGAATTTTAGTAATAAAAGTAAAATAATGGATTAGAATAAGCGGAAGGTTTCAAGAAGGGTAAGTTTAGTAATAGGTTCGGTTATGTGTAACAAAGATGGGTGATGGATAAATGGGTCGGTTTGGTTACAAGAAGGAAAGTTGAAAGATGGGGGATGGAAAAACGAACTCAACGTCAGGAATGATTCAACACTAGGAAGTGTCACCCCGGTTCCTATATTGTTAAGGTGAAGTATGGATAGATGGATAGGTGAACGCCACACCAAGATTGGTGATAAGTTCAAACAAGACGATTGATGCCACTAGCACAAGCCAGATAAGTCTTTCGAAACTTGTACGAGATATGAGAGGAAGCAACCTCACAAGAACAAATGTTCATTAACAAATTTGGCAAAAGTCCTTTACAAATGAAATCAACAAACTATTTATACTAGTTTCTTATGCTAACCGAATAGTCCATTCATGAACTTAACGATTAAGTAATGAACCTAATTAAGACATGAACCTTCTAGAAAAATGACCAATGGTGTCCTTGTCCATGTTCGGCCGAATGGGAGATGAATGGGCAGCTTCATGTATGAGCAAGCTTTGGAAGCCAATGGGATTGTCTAGGTTCGGCCATGGGATGCATGAAACTCCCAAAGGGTGTCTTTTAGCTGAATAGGTGCTTTGGAAACTCCAAGGGTCCTCCCACATGCATCGGTTGTACATGGAACTTGGAAGGGGCCTTGAACCTAGCCGTACATGCACTTGCATTGATTACCCCCCCATTCATGCATGTGTGCCGTCCAAGGGAGATGCACCTTTCAATATGCATTAACCTTCCATGTACATGAATGTATGTCCTCCAAACATTGAACCGGTCCATGCATGTATCCTCCCGTTCAATGAACTTTCCCATTCATGCACCTTGCATTAAATGCCATGAATGTATCTTCCAAATTCGGCTAACCTATAAAATTAAATAACATAATTAAATAACACACAACTATTCATATAATTATAATTTAAAATAATAACTAAATAACTTAATATCACTAACTAAATTTGAACACAATAATTATAAGTCAACTTATAATAAATTCAGCTAGCTCAATTAGTCAAAACACTTAGTGAGCTAAATTGAGCTAGGGAATTCGGCATGAGCTGTAACAAACTTAGTTATAAGCTAGATTAATACTTAATTTATTGAAATGAAAAAGGAATGAGCTGAAACGAGCTAAATTCGAGCTCAAACGACTAAAACGAGCTCAAGTGAGCTGATGGGAATTGAATGGCGCATGGGGGAGCTGAAGAGGAGCTGAGGTCGGATTGCAAAATGGTGCATGGAGTCTTCAAGGAGTTATTCTTAGCTCCTCCAACGTTATAGAGCTGGTTATCATCCCAAATGAGCATCACAAAGGCTGATATAGCATCTTGAAGTTGCTTGGTTCAAGCTCCGGTCATGGGAACTTTTGGCAGCTCAATAGATCCTTGGTGTGCATTCGAGGATGCCCTGGGTGTGCTCACATCATTTTCCCGAAAAAGCACCTAGAGAAACTTAAACAGTAGCTGGCCTTTTAATTCAGCTTGGAACATTGAATATTCAACCATCTTTTAACTGAATGGCCATTTGGAAACACCAACCAGCAGCCTTCAAGCATTAATCACGTTTCATGCTCCTAGGCTAGTCATGCACCAGCAGCTTTTTAATGCATTAATCACGTTTCATGCCCCTATGCACCAGCAGCTCTTTAATGTGCCGTCCATGCCTTGTTCACCAATTAATTCGGCTGTAGCAATAAGCACATTGAATTCGGCATGCTTGCTCCTTTAATGTCGAAAATAGCTGCACATTTAAACCAAAATTAATCAGCTTTGAACATATTAAATTGGCAGCAAATTTAAACCACATTCGGCTGGACAAGAAATAAATGTGTCCTAAACTAAGACAAGTTAAATGGCTGTACTAAAACAAATTAAAACATGTTCCAATTCATACATATTAATTTCAGCTGGAACATATTAAAACCCAATTATTAAGCTAAACATAATTATCAGCTAAGCAAATTAACTAATTTAACTAACACATTTAAACATAATTAAAAATGTCCAGATTTTAATTTATTAAAAATAACACAACCAAATTATTGAGCTGATTTAATTTAGTTTAACTAGACTCAATTAATTTATTCCAACAACTAAAAAATGCTTAAATTAAATTAAAATAGAAAAATGAGCAAATGAGCTCATTGAGCTAAAATTGGGCTGAATTGAGCTCGTTGAAATTTAAGATCAGGCTTCATTTTGAACTTGGGCCCCTCGAACTTAGGCCATGCTCGATATTGTCGAATTGTGTCGAAACATGATACGTCGGGATTCGTATCAAGATCCGACACGGCACAGGAGCTAAGACTTTCTCGAATATAGCCCTTTTCCATTAATTCATTGACTTGCCTTTGTAGCTCCTTGGTTTCTTCAGGATTCATTCTATAGGTAGGACGATTTGGAATTACATCTTCGGGCACGAAATTGATTTGGTGCTCAATTCCTCAAAGGGGCGGTAATCCACTAGGAGTCTCTTCCGGGAAAACGTCTTGGAAATCCTGCAAAATACTTAAAATAGTGGAAGGTAATTTCTCGGATAGTTCGTTAGTGTTAAAAAGATTTTCCTTATACATGAGTACAAGAATGGTTTGCTTTGATAAAATCGCTTTCCGGACTTCTCTTTTTTTTGCAATCAAACTTTTTTTCTATTTTCTTTTTCTTGTTCATCTTTTTCTTTTCTCATTTTCTTTTCTCTCTCTTTTGCTATTCTTGTTTTCTTTTTCTCACTTTTCTTTTCTTTTTCTCTCAATTGATTTACAACAGATTTCATTCTCATTTGATCCTCGAAAACTTGCTTTGGCGTCAACGGAGCCAAAGTGATATTCTTTCCTTGATACTTGAGCGTTTATCGGTTGGTATACCCGTCATGGGTGACTCTTCGATCATATTGCCATGGTCTCCCAAGCAGCAAGTGTCCCGCGTGTGTGGGAACAACATCACATAGTACCTTGTCCTCGTATTTATCAATTGAAAAAGAAACAAGCACTTGTTTGGTTACCTTGATTTTGCCACCATCATTGAGCCATTGGAGTTTGTAGGGGCTGAGATGTTTGGTGGTGGTCAAGCCTAGTTTCTCCACCATTAAAGTACTTGCCACGTTGGTATAGCTTCCACCATCGATAATCAAGCTACAAACTTTCCCTTGAACTTGACATTGGGAATGGAAGATGTTCTCTCGTTGTTGCTCATTTTCAGGACTTTGAATACTAAGGCTTCTTTTGATGACGAAAAGCTTTCTTGCATGATCCATGATAATGACAAGAATAAGTTTTAAACCTCACCACAAACCTCACTAGTTGATACGAACCGCCTCGGGGAGAGTCGAGTCGTATGCTGAGTTGCCCGATCGTCTACGAGAAAGTATCATTCAATTCACTTTTGAAATGAAGTTGATGGAAAAATAGGACGGAAGCTATGTATAATGGTTCTATGATGGTTTATGGATAAGAATAATATGTATAGGTTCGGCTAAATTGGAAGGGAAAGTGAAAGAAGTAAATAGATGATGGTTATGGAAGAAAAGGGTTCTTAAAAGCAAGCACAAACCAATATTAGAAAATATCGACCCAAATGCTTATAGGCTTTCAAGGTGGAGGATGAAAGTGATAAACCTCGACCCGCTACTTAGCAAAGTAGGAACCTCGGTATATGGGTGAACGCCACACTATTTGATAGTGATAAGTCCGGGATAGTAAAGAACAGGGTTGATGCCACTAGGCTTCCTAGATAAGCCAACGAAGTCCTCAACGAAATATGAGAGAAAGAAATCTCACAAATTCCATGAAAGTTTAACAGAGTTTCATTAAGTGAAAAGTCTAACCTCTTACAAATGAAATAACATATATTTATAGCCTATATAAAAGTAGGTGAATGGACAAGCTTAGAAGCTAAGAAATTCGGCCATAAACACCTAGATAATTCTAGAAGAAAATCATGAATATCCATGAATGTGCAGCCCTTTAATGTTCCATCATCCACCTTGGCCGAATGAAGCTTTAATGCACCTTGAATACTTGAATGGTTAGCTTGAAAATGCATGGATCATGCATGAAACGTCCCAATGTACGTTCCTCCATAAATTCGGTCCATGAACCATCAAAAACATGAACATTAAATAGCCCCTACTTGCATGAACGTCTCCAATACATGTACTCCCTTAAATGTCGTCCATTGAACCTCAATTCTACATGCACCTCTTCATACATTGCACCAAGCCCTACATGAACTTGCATTAATTTCCTTCCATGCATGCATGTGCGCCGTCCAAAGGGATTGGATCTTCTTGATACATTCATGCATGAATCTTCATCATTCATGTAACCGAATGTGCATTTGAACCCAAACATTCATGTATTTTGTGCATTTATGTATTTGACAAATACATGAACTTGTAAACACCTTGAATCTGGTCATACATGCACCTAATTAAATGTTGTTCATCATGCATGTGGGATGTCCAAAAGAGATGTTTCTTCAAGCATTCATTGCGCGGTCCATGAGCATTGTACCTACAAGAAATAAAACAATTCATAAGTCATCATGTGAACACACATAAATTTAGCACAATGTGAACACATTTAAGTTATGTGATATCTATGACATATTAATAACAAATATTAATATAAGACAAGTTTAATGCTTAAATAAATATGTGCAAATTTTATTTAATGCATTAAAGACAAAATAGAGTTAAACTAAAATGAGCTAGGCTTTAGCTCGTGAGCTAAAGTTGAGCTGAGATTAAACTCCTAAGCTGAAACTGAGCTAAGGTTTAGCTCGTGAGCTGAATATGAGCTAGGGGTGAGCTCAGTTTAGCTTAGGCAAGTTGGATTGACTCGAATAAGCTAGATTTGAGTTGGACGGAGCTCGTGGAGCTGGAAACGAGCTTGGATCAGCTTGCCAACATGTCAATGCTCAGCTTGACAGACTTGTTCGATGAAGTTCGTAGGGCGTGCTCGTATCACTAGTTCTCTTGGAAAAGAAATAATAGTTGTGCACTCCACTTGTGTTTTCACTTGTTTAGGTTTTTCAACACTCGAATGCACTCACACTCTCTAGCCTTTTACCACTCGTACTTACTCTCGTAACCTCATATTTTGTTTCTTTGACTAGTCTTGGTGCTTTGGGGTCAGCTTCAAAAATGGTTACAAGGGTAGAATGTCACTATGTAAGGTAGGCTAAAAGAAAAAAAAATTCTTCGGTGTAGTGTGGCGTTTTGGAATGGGGGGTTACAAAATTGATGAAACGAATATTTTGATGATCGGAACAATGGTATAAATAGCAGAGAAGAAATTGAGCACTTCACTTTTTTTTATAATTTTGTATTTTTTTAAAACTTCAAAATAACACTATTACAATGGAGAAACTTCAAATACAACTTGATAATTTTTTTAATTTGATTTTTTTCACAACGAACCTATTTTAAATTTGATACGAATGTAGGTGCCTCTTGTTTTACAAGCTCTGATACCAAATGATGTGATCTGGCTTGGGTGATGGAGTCGAATTCAGGATGTGCCTGATAGTAGATGAGAAGAGTCACTTGCGATTTGGTCTCAGTTGTAGAAGATATGATACGAATCGCCTCGGGGAGAGTCGAGTCATATGCTGAGTTGCCCAATCGTCTACGAGAAAGTATCATTCAATTCACTTTTGAAATGAAGTTGATGGAAAAAATAGGACGGAAGCTATGTATAATGGTTCTATGATGGTTTATGGATAAGAATAATATGAATATTCGGCTAAATTGGAAGGGAAAGTGAAAGAAGTAAATAGATGATGGTTATGGAAGAAAAGGGTTCTTAAAAGCAAGCACGAACCAATATTAGAAAATATCGACCCAAATGCTTATAGGCTTTCAAGGTGGAGGATGAAAGTGACAAACCTCGACCCGCTACTTAGCAAAGTAGGAACCTCGGTATATGGGTGAACGCCACACTATTTGATAGTGATAAGTTCGGGATAGTGAAGAACAGGGTTGACGCCACTAGGTTTCCTAAATAAGCCAATGAAGTCCTCAACAAAATATGAGAGAAAGAAATCTCACAAATTCCATAAAAGTTTAACAAAGTTTCATTAAGTGAAAAGTCTAACCTCTTACAAATGAAATAACATATATTTATAGCCTAAATAAAAGTAGGTGAATGGACAAGCTTAGAAGCTAAGAAATTCGGCCATTAACACCTAGATAATTCTAGAAGAAAAATCATGAATATCCATGAATGTGCAGCCCTTTAATGTTCCATCATCCCCCTTGGCTGAATGAAGCTTTAATGCACCTTGAATACTTGAATGGTTAGCTTGAAAATGCATGGATCATGCATGAAACGTCCCAATGTATGTTCTTCCATAAATTCGGTCCATGAACCTTCAAAAACATGAACATTAAATAGCCCCTACTTGCATGAACGTCTCCAATACATGTACTCCCTTAAATGCCATCCATTGAACCTCAATTCTACATGCACCTCTTCATACATTGCACCAAGCCCTACATGAACTTGCATTAATTTCCTTTCATGCATGCATGTGTGCCGTCCAAAGGGATTGGATCTTCTAGATACATTCATGCATGAATCTTCATCATTCATGTAACCGAATGTGCATTTGAACCCAAGCATTCATGTATTTTGTGCATTCATGTATTTGGCAAATACATGAACTTGTAAACACCTTTAATCTGGTCATACATGCACCTAATTAAATGTTGTTCATTCGTGCATGTGGGATGTCCAAAAGAGATGTTTCTTCAAGCATTCATTGCGCCGTCCATGAGTATTATACCTACAAGAAATAAAACAATTCATAAGACATCATGTGAACACACATAAATTCAGCACAATGTGAACACATTTAAGTTATGTGATATCTATGACATATTAATAACAAATATTAATATAAGACAAGTTTAATGCTTAAATAAATATGTGCAAATTTTATTTAATGCATTAAAGACAAAACCGAGTTAAACTAAAATGAGCTAAGCTTTAGCTCGTGAGCTAAAGTTGAGCTGAGATTAAACTCCTAAGCTGAAGCTGAGCTAAGGTTTAGCTCGTGAGCTGAATATGAGCTAGGAGTGAGCTCGGTTTAGCTCAGGCAAGTTGGATTGAGCTCGAATAAGCTAGATTTTGCTTGGATCAGCTTGCCAACATGTCAATGCTCAGCTTGACAGGCTTGTTCGATGAAGTTCGCGGGGCGTGCTTGTATCATCCTCCCCCTCTTTTAGACGACTTATCCTCAAGTCGAGCTGTTTGTCCATGGGAGAACTTTGACTCGTGCATGGCTTTCCTCGATCAAATGGGATGGAAGATGTCACACAAACATGAAAAATTCTTACCACAGCCAGTAAAAAGAAACTCAAAGGAGTCAGATTCAAATGTGTTCGATAGTTCATAAAAAATTCATTCAATCGAACATATGCCAAAAATCTCAATTGGTCAAAGCGAGCATACATAAATTTATCGAAGAATTTCGTTAGACCATCGTTGCAAACATGAAAACTAAGTTGGATCAAGGGATAATTGGTTGAAAATTATGGCAGGCACTTAAACACATTATTCCTCATCCAAAACCTTTTAATTTCTTTAATCGAATATAGCAACTCATTTGGTCCTTTGTCTTGCTCATGCAAGGTATGCCATGGCCACAGGTATGCCAACTCTTTCTTTCGTTTTTGAACAACATGAGGGTTGTCTCCAAATTCCAACATAATAATCACATCATTACAATGCCAAAAGGAAAAATCCATCACATCACAATATAAATAATTTCCAAACAACAAATCAATGGAATTTTCAACTTCAATCGAATTGAACAAAGATATTTGAAAATTTTCAGATGACTTACCTTGACGAATATGAAGAGAAGACAATTGAGGATTGGGTTTACCTTTCTCGCTAAAAATGAATCTTCTCTCTTTGGATAGATAACGTAAGATAAACCTATTACTTCGATAAATTTGAATAGGTGGTGACGCACCATGACATGTCTTGCTCCTCGAGGGGTGGAATTCACAAAAATAAGAATGGTTAGTATTATCGAAAACTATGGACTTAAATGGAAAAGGAAAGTTACCATAGAAATTTGATTCAATTCCAAAAACATATGTTGGTCTTACCTTCTCGAAATGAAACGAAAATTCCAGATGTGGCCAAGCAAGGTGATTAGCAAACAAATCAAAATTGAAACCCAAATTATTGAATTTCACCTTCTTATCAAAAGTTCGAACATCAAGACAACATAATTTGAATGTAAATGATGCAAAGCACTTAATGTTTCCATAAAATGAATTCATGTAGCAAATACCAGGCTTGAACACACGAACTTGATCATTTGATTTAGCAGGCAACATGTTAAATAAGGAAAATATAATCAACTCATCGCATGATTCAAATTTCACTCGTTCAATTAGACTTGAAAAATTGGCACAACCAAGCATATTCATTTTATCACCAAAGAAACGATGCAACATGTTATCATGCAAGTAAATCAAAGGAAACTTAAACATGCAAATACTCGAACAATTTTGCATCGTAATTTCTACTCGAACAGATAGATCAAAGCATTGAAATCTTGCACAAAATTTCAGAGATTTATCTTGAAGAACAAAGTCAAACAGATCAATTACTTCATGCAAAAATCTTTTAACGCATATATCGAGCAAAGAAGTTGTGTTCATGCAACCTTTCAGAAATTCAAATCCATCACAAATCATTTGAATAGGCACGTTTAAACAGAAAGATGAATTCAAAGAATTTTTATAATCAAACAAATCAAAACGTGAAAAACTGCTATCACACACATTCACAATTTGCACAGGATGAACTAATCCAACATAATCAACAAAATTGTCGTTATAAAACATGTCATAAGACGGAATCTTCATGACATCTTTTGAAACAACATCGTTAACATTAGTATGTGAACAGTACTTAACCAAATCAAAAGATGGAAGATTTTCAAAAATAAGGCCATAAAAATCTATATGAGCAACTTTGTATTCAAACGGCCTCGAATCAATAAATAAGGAATCCTTACCTTTCTTACCTTCAATTGCAAGTGGGTGGCTGTCATTCGTGAACTTACCTTTTTCGAACAACCTAAAACACCTCTCGTTTGGAAGGTAATGTAGATGGAATTGGTCGCACAAACTTCTAGGAACCTGAAAAGTTAACTCACAAGAAGATCGAACAGGTGGGTTAGTAGAAATAATCCTCACTTGCTCACTTGTTTTCTCACTCGATTCTTTTGTTTCAATTTGTTTTTCATCTTCTTTTTCACTCTCAAATTTCTTTTCGTTCTCTTTTTCAATCTCATTTTCTTTTTGCTTTTCAAAGGCTTTTTCAAGTTCTCTCAAGATTCGCTCATTTTCTCTCTTACTTGCCTCTTGCCTCTCTTTTCTTTTTATTTCGTTTTCTTTTTCTTCTTTTGCTTTTTCTTTTCTTTTCTTTGTTTTCTCTTTACAAGAATGTACAAAAGAATGATGAGAATACAAATATTGTTCGAAAGATGAAGAACTATTTGTGTATGATTCACAATCAAAACTTCGTGAAGAATACTCCTTGAATGATTTCTTTGAAGATATACTAAGAGTATGTCTTTCTCTCTGAACGACATCTTAGAACGAATCAAAATCGTAATCGGCTTCTCGTCTTCTCGAATTTCTTGATGAAAAGGACTTTTGATCGAAGTCACTTCTTGAATTCGCTGATGAATATGAGTCATAGTATGAATCTCTTTGTCTCGACGTAGATGGCGAAAAGGAATCACGATTGGAACTTTTTTTCAGGTAGTAGTCAGGGGTATATCTCCGTGGGTTTCTTGGTTCCGTTTTACGACTTGAAGAAACTCGATCACTTTGGTCTCGTTTAGTCGCCATTCTTCGCATTTCTTGAACCAAGTAATGGTATTCCGATTCGGTGAACTCTTCGCGTGACATGATTTTTGTTGCTAAAAAGAAAATGTTAGATCACAAAAGAAAATAAAAAAAAATTAAGTACCTCACCACAAACCTACAATTTCGCTCGGAAAGAAGAAGGAAAAGGTGTCACTCCCGCTCGTGTTTACACTCGTTTGGCTTTTACCTCCGCTCGAATGATCTCACTCGCTGAGCCTTTTACCTCTCAATCTTTTCTCTCGCAACTTCGTAGTCGGACTTGCCAAGGCTTTATCGTAGGCTTAGGGGTCGGTTTCAATAGGGTAACAAGGGAGACGTGTATAGGTTTAAGGTTGGCTGAAAGAACAGGGAATTGGGTAAGAAAGTGTGGCGTGCATATGATTAGGGGGTTTAGAACAGAAGATGGATCGGGAAACTATATCAGATCAAGACTTGACGTTCAACTAGCAAAAAAAAAATTGCATAAATCACTTCTTTTTTTTTTGAATTTTTTTCGGGTTTTTTTTCAAACTTGTATAACTTTTTTTTTGTACTATATCAGCAAACTAAACACAATAGAAGCACTTTTGTACACGATTTTTTTTTCTTTGGCTGCGTAGATTTTTAATTTTATAATAACAGTAACAAACCAATCAAAATGAGAAAACTTCGGTATACGAATTTTTTTTTCTATACTTTTTTTTCTGGATCCTACTTACTTGCGTACACTTGGACTAACTCGGGATTAATTTCGTCGCACGATCTTCTCGTTTTAGTAGCTCTGATACCAAATGATACGAACCGCCTCGGGGAGAGTCGAGTCGTATGCTGAGTTGTCCGATCGTCTACGAGAAAGTATCGTCAATTCACTTTTGAAATGAAGTTGATGGAAAAAATAGGACGGAAGCTATGTATAATGGTTCTATGATGGTTTATGGATAAGAATAATATGAATATTCGGCTAAATTGGAAGGGAAAGTGAAAGAAGTAAATAGATGATGGATATGGAAGAAAAGGGTTCTTAAAAGCAAGCATGAACCAATATTAGAAAATATCGGCCCAAAATGCTTAAAGGCTTTCAAGGTGGAGGATGAAAGTGATAAACCTCGACCCGCTACTTAGCAAAGTAGGAACCTCGGTATATGGGTGAACGCCACACTATTTGATAGTGATAAGTTTGGGATAGTGAAGAACAGGGTTGACGCCACTAAGCTTCCTAGATAAGCCAACGAAGTCCTCAACGAAATATGAGAGAAAGAAATCTCACAAATTCCATAAAAGTTTAACAAAGTTTCATTAAGTGAAAAGTCTAACCTCTTACAAATGAAATAACATATATTTATAGCCTAAATAAAAGTAGGTGAATGGACAAGCTTAGAAGCTAAGAAATTCGGCCATTAACACCTAGATAATACTAGAAGAAAAATCATGAATATCCATGAATGTGCAGCCCTTTAATGTTCCATCATCCCCCTTGGCTGAATGAAGCTTTAATGCACCTTGAATACTTGAATGGTTAGCTTGAAAATGCATGGATCATGCATGAAACGTCCCAATGTATGTTCTTCCATAAATTCGGTCTATGAACCTTCAAAAACATGAACATTAAATAGCCCCTACTTGCATGAACGTCTCCAATACATGTACTCCCTTAAATGCCGTCCATTGAACCTCAATTCTACATGCACCTCTTCATACATTGCACCAAGCCCTACATGAACTTGTATTAATTTCCTTCCATGCATGCATGTGTGCCGTCCAAAGGGATTGGATCTTCTAGATACATTCATGCATAAATCTTCATCATTCATGTAACTGAATGTGCATTTGAACCCAAGCATTCATGTATTTTGTGCATTCATGTATTTGGCAAATACATGAACTTGTAAACACCTTGAATCTGGTCATACATGCTCCTAATTAAATGTTGTTCATTCATGCATGTGGGATGTCCAAAAAAGATGTTTCTTCAAGCATTCATTGCGCCGTCCATGAGCATTGTACCTACAAGAAATAAAACAATTCATAAGACATCATGTGAACACACATAAATTCAGCACAATGTGAACACATTTAAGTTATGTGATATCTATGACATATTAATAACAAATATTAATATAAGACAAGTTTAATGCTTAAATAAATATGTGCAAATTTTATTTAATGCATTAAAGACAAAATCGAGTTAAACTAAAATGAGCTAAGCTTTAGCTCGTGAGCTAAAGTTGAGCTGAGATTAAACTCCTAAGCTGAAGTTGAGCTAAGGTTTAGCTCGTGAGCTGAATATGAGCTAGGAGTGAGCTCGGTTTAGCTCAGGCAAGTTGGATTGAGCTCGAATAAGCTGGATTTGAGCTGGACGGAGCTCGTGGAGCTGGAAACGAGCTTGGATCAGCTTGCCAACATGTCAATGCTCGGCTTGACAGGCTTGTTCGATGAAGTTCGCGGGGCATGCTCGTATCAAGATAGGCGGATAGACTTGGTTAAAGCAAATGGGGTTTAAAATAAGTAAAATAGAGGTGATAGGTTCGGGTAAAGAAACAAAGATGGATGTTGGATAGGTGGTTCAGTTTTGGAGATAATAAGGAAGACACAACAAAAGGTGGTAACGGATTAATGAACTTAACATAAGGAGCGATTCAACACTAAAAAGTATCATCCCGGTTCCTATATTGTTAAGGTGGAAAGATGGATAGTAGGATAGGTGAACACCACACCAAAGATGGTGATAAGTTCAAACAAGATCAGTAGACGCCACTAGCGCAACTAGATAAGTCTTCAAAAATTGTACGAGATATGAGAGGAAGCAATCTTACAGAAACAGAGTTTCATTAAAAATTTGGCAAAAAAGTTCTTTTTACAAAGAAATGAGTAAACTATTTATAGTCTAGCATGTGTAGCTGAATAGAAAAATTGGCTAACTTAGAAACTAAGCAATTCAGCTAGGAAGTAACTAGAATAATCTAGAACAAGTCATTAATTTGCTAAGGCTAGATTCGGCAGAATGGAACTTCATTGGACAGCTTCATGAGTAAGCAAAGTGTCTTGGATGAATGTGAAGTCTTGGAAGCTTAATAGCTTTTCTAGATTCAGCCATGGAATGAATAAAACATTCAAGAAGTGTCTCTTGGCTGAATAGACACCTAGGGAAGTCATTTAGGCAGCAAACAATTGAACTACAAAAGAAATAAACACATAATTCTCCCATTCGTTGTAACTTGCAGTCCATGCATCTTCTCTTAGCCTTCATTCATGAATTGAATTTTTAAATTAATTATGCAGCTACCCCTTGGCTGAATAAGTGCTTAGGAACACCAATAGTTCACCCACATACATTCTGGGTCATGCATGGAACTAGGAGACTTGAATCTGGCCGTTCATGAACAATTATTAAATGCTCTCCATTTATGTATGTGTGCCGTCCAAAGTGAATGTATCTTCATAATCCAATGCATGTAATTAACCTTCCATGTACTTGAACATAATTCCCTCCCAGCATTGAAACGAACCATGCATGAATCTTCTAATGCATTGAACTACAAAAGAAATAAACACATAATTCCCTCCAAGCATTGAACTACCCTGTACATGCACCTAGCCTTAAATGCACATCCACATTCAGCTAACCTACAAAAGAAATAAACACATAATTTTTAAAATATATATTCATTTTACACATAGTTAAACAACACATAGACAACTTAAATGACACTAACTAAATTGGACACATTTTATTGAAACTAACTAGCATATTAAATTCGGCTAGCTTAAATAGACAAGAACAATTAATGAACTGATTTGAGCTAGGAAGTTTAGCATGAGCTGTAGCAAATTGAATTAAAATTAAGTTAAAACTTAGTTTATTGAAATAAAAAAAGAAACGAGCTGGAAAAAAGCTAAATTGAGCTCAAACAAGCTGAAACAAGCTCAAGTGAGCTGATTGGAGCTGAGTTGAGCTTGGGGAGCTGGAGAGGAGCTGAAGTCGGTTTGCAAAAGAGTACATTGAGTCTTCAAAGGGTTGACCATAGCTTCTCCAACGTCAAAGGGCTTTGTTCCATCCCAAATTCAAGTCAACAAAGCTGCTAAAGCATCTTGAAGTCTCTTCGTACGTGCTTGAGTCATGGGACCTTTTGGAAGCTCGATTGGATCTTGATTTGCACTTGTGGGAGCCTCGGGCATGAATACATCAATGCATTGTTTGTGATGTGATCCGGCCCGGGTAGATGAGTCAAATTCACGTAGTTGCCCGATCGTAGTTCGAGAGAGTCGTTCGTGCCTCGAATTTTAGTTGTAATATCCCGAATTAGGGCCTAATCGGAATAGTGGTTTCGTGACCATAAATCTGAGATAGAAATAATTATTTTATAATTATTTTGAGGTTTATGATATGATTGCATGATTGTGTGAAAATTTCGTGATGAAATTCTATGCCTAAAGTGCTTAAATTGAAAGTAGGGAGTAAATCGAATAAGTTGCAAAACTTGCATTCTAGAAGTTTTTAGTATGAAATTGTTTTGGAATATTAATGAGGAGGTCTTAAATAGCAATTTGACCAATTTTAAGTTCATGGACAAAATTAGGACATGGAAGGAATTTTGGAAAGTTTAGTAGTAAGGGTATTTTGGTCATTTAGTTATTAAAATGAATTAAAAACAAAATTAAAAGCCAATTTTGTCCATCTTCTTCATTAGGCCGAAATTTCAAGGGTTATCCATAGCTAGGGTTTGTTTCAAGCTTCCAAGCTCCATAGTAAGTGATTCCAAGCCCGCTTTTAATGATTTACGTTTTTGAGATCCCGGTAACTCGATAAAGCTTATGTTAGCAATAATTTAACCTAGGGTTTATATTTGGAAAAATACCCATAGGTGAAATTTGTGTATTTTGATGTTTTATGATAGAATATGAAGTTTTAAATTATGTTAGACGACTTGTACTACTCGATTTTAAGCAAAAACGAGTAAAAGGGCTTAATCGGTAAAAATACCTAATAGTCGTAAGTACATGTTAGAGTGAGAATTTGATGTTGCCATAAGAGAAAAGTGATCAGCATGTTGTAAAACATAAGAATAAGGAATAAAGTTTAATCTCGAGCCTAGGGGCAAAAATGTAAATATGCAAAAGTTTAGGGGCAAAATTGTAATTTTGCCAAAAATTGAGTTAAGGATTAATTTGAAAATGTGAGTATTAAATGAGCTAAATGTGTTATTTTAGATCAAGAAAGACGTGGAATCGACCTCAATCGAGGAAAAGAAAAGATTGTGGACTAAATTGCAAAATCCTTGTATTTTGGTACCAAGGTAAGTTCATGTGTAAATAATGTAGCATAATTGTTATTTTTAAGTTATTGATATTAATTATGTGTTATGCTGAATTTCATTATGAAACGTATGCTTTGTGGTTAATTTCAAATAATATGTAAATTATGTGAGCTATTTGTTAAATATAATTGTTACCGAGTATTGATTTCGGCATTCTACGGAAGACGGCAAGGATAAGTGTTCAAGAAAAATCCCGTTTGAACCTTAGGAATAGATTAGGATACAAGTGACATGTCACTAGGATGGTTGAGCATCCGAACTCGTTGAGTTGAGTCGAGTTCACTTATGGATGCGAATGTCCAAACTAGTTGAGTTGAGTCCGAGTTCGTGAGATGTAACTAGGCATCCGAACTCGTTGAGTTGAGTCCGAGTTCACTTATGGATGCGAACGCCCGAGCTCGTTGAGTTGAGTCCGAGTTCGCTTATGGGCGGGTTACATGATTGCTTGATTGAATATGTGGCACTTATATGCAAATTATCCATGTATCCGAATTATATTCCGATGTGTTCAACGGGTAAAGTTCTACTCAATGGAGGAATATTCGAGATGTAAAGAGAAGTATTGATGAGTGATGTGAAATGGTTATTTTGGACAGGTATGTATTTAAGCCTCGGGTTGAGTATTGATACAACCACTATAAGGTAATAAGATGATGAAAAATGATCAGAAATGTGATATGTGTTTTAGTGAAGTATGCTAATGTTGATTGGTATAACTGTTTGTTATGTTACTTATTATTTGCATATGAACTTACTAAGCATTTATGCTTACTCCCTCCTTCTTACTCATTGTAGTTTTGGACAAGCCAACTCAGAGTCGGGATAGGTCAAGGCTCACCACACTATCCTAAGACTTTTGGTAAATGGCTTGTAAATTTAAGTATGGCATGTATAGCAATATACCTTTTTGTGTAAATGATCTTATGGTATGGTGATGGAATGGTTGAGGAAATGCTTGATAATGATAAATTATGAAAATAGTTAGTTTAGATTATATTTGATGTTAAGGAAAATTATTAAGATACTTAGTGCATAAAAACTCATAAAAGGGATGAAATTTGCCATAAATAGAATCGCAAAGACAACACGACGCGAGTTTAAAATTTACTAAAAATCATATAAATTGAACTTGGTGATAGAATACATATCAAATTGAAGCTTATTATGTTTAGTTTCACATGAAACAAATGAAATAGGTAAAGGAATTATATGTTACAAGATATTTGAATTTTAGTGAAACAGGGTCATAGCAGTTTCTAAATCCCCTATTCCAACTTTAGAAATTCACCATAAATTTTAAAGATATAATTAGGTAGTTTATTTTATATTATCAGAATCCTTATTGAGTCTAGTTTCAGGAGAAATAAACCTCATAGTCATATGGATTTTGTACAGAGAGAAATGTGGTTCGTGGTAAACAGAGGTTAGACCAGTCAAGTCCTGAAACAGGGGTAACTTTAACTAATAAACTGTACTAATTGGCCCAACCAAAAATTCTAGAAAAAATTTAGTAGATAGGTATATGAGTCTAGATTTAGGGAAAATTTACGGATCTTGATTTTGAGTTTCGTAACTCGAGATATAATTTTTCTTGTGACTATGATGCAAGTAGCTTAAAAGCTGTGAATGTAGAAATAAATAATCCAAAGTTCTAAATATGTTAAATTAAGCTTAGTAACACCTCATACTCAACTCCGGCGACGGTCTCGGGCGTGGGGGCGTTACATTAGTAATAAAAGTAAAATAATGGATTAGAATAAGCGAAAGGTTTCAAGAAGGGTAAGTTTAGTAATAAGTTCGATTTAGTAGCAAAGATGGATGATGGTTAAATGGCTCGGTTTGGAATAACAAGAAAATAATTCGAAGGATGGGAATGGAAAACGAACTTAACATCAGGAATGATTCAACACTAAGAAGTGTCACCCCGGTTCCTATATTGTTAAGGTGAGAAGATGGATAGATGGATAGGTGAACGCCACACCAAGATTGGTGATAAGTTCAAACAAGACGATTGACGCCACTAGCACAAGCCAGATAAGTCTTTCGAAACTTGTACGAGATATGAAAGGAAGCAACCTCACAAGAACAAATGTTCATTAACAATTTTGGCAAAAGTCCCTTACAATTGAAAGAAAACAAATACTTATAGGCACATAGATGACCATTCATATTCGGCATCTAGGTGTTCGCACAATAATAAAAACGTTCACACTAATGTATTAAAATAGTTCATAAATTCGGCAGATTCATGAACTAGTTGAATGGACACTTTCTTCCCCCTAAGTGTGTGCATGAATGCTTAATCATAAAGAAAGGCTTCAAGTGACTTGTATGTGCACCAAAGGTTGCATTCATCTCCTTGGGACGTTCATGCACTTGTATGGAACATGTATCCTCATAATTAAACTCTTTAATAGCATGTAGGTTCATAAATGGCAGCATGAACCTAGTAAATTCGTTCTCCCCTTTGTGCATACACTTAATTCAATCAATGTGTTGAATTATTGAGTTAATTCCTTCCTTTGGACATTCTTGAACCCATCCATGCATGTGTAGTAGCTTATAGGTCAATTCAAAGTGTGAACAGCTACTTCTTGGCCGAATAAGTGCCTTGGAAAGTTAGGAGACAGCCACCATACATGCACTTAAGCCATTCATGCATTCTATCATCCCATGCATTTGATCCATTCATGGACCAGCCTTTAATGTCCATACATGCATTCGAGACATGCATGAATTTGTAGAAACCTTGCATCTAGCCGTACATGCACCAGCATTTAATACTTCTTCATTCATGAGTGTGGAATGCCCAAAAGAGATGTTTCTTCATCCATACATTGTACCGTCCAAAGGGATGTACCTACATGAGATAAACAAGTCATTAAGATATCTTATGGACACTCATAAATTCGGCATGATGTGAACACATTAATGTCATGCATTAATTGAGCTATGTGAACATAATCAATTTATGTAATGACTATGGCATATTAATAACAAATATTAATATAAGACAAGTTTAATGCTTAAATAAATATGTGCAAATTTTTATTTAATGCATTAAAGACAAAACCGAGTTTAAACTAAAATGAGCTAAGCTTTAGTTCGTGAGCTAAAGTTGAGCTGAGGCTAAACTCCTAAGATGAAGTTGAGCTAAGGTTTAGCTCGTGAGTTGAAAGTGAGCTAGGAGTGAGCTCGGTTTAGCTCAGGCAAGATGGATTGAGCTCGAATAAGCTGGATTTGAGCTGGACAGAGCTCGTGGAGCTGGAAACGAGCTTGGATCAGCTTGCCAACATGTCATTGCTCGGCTTGATAGACTTGCTCGATAAAGTTCGTGGGGCGTGCTCGTATCATTCCCCCCCTCTTTTAGGCGACTTGTCCTCAAGTCGAGCTATTTATCCATAGGAGAACTTTGACTCGTGCATGGTTTTCCTCGATCAAATGGGATGGAAGATGTCACACAAACCTGAAAAATTCTTACCACAGCCGGTAAAAAGAAACTCAAAGGAGTCAAATTCAAATGTGTTCGATAGTTCATAAAATATTCATTCAATCGAACATATGCCAAAAATCTCAATTGGACAAAGCAAGCATACATAAATTTATCAAAGAGTTTCGTTAGACCATCATTACAAACATGAAAACTAAGTTGGATAAAGGGATAATTGGTTGAAAATGATGGTAGGCACTTAAACACATTATTCCTCATCCAAAACATTTTAATTTCTTTAATCGAATATAGTAACTCATTCGGTCCCTTGTCTTGCTCATGCAAGGTATGCCATGGCCAAAGGTATGCTAACTCTTCCTTTCATTTTTGAACAACATGAGGGGAGTCTCCAAATTCCAACGTAATAATCACATCATCACAATGCCAAAAGGAAAAATCCATCACATCAAAGTATAAATAATTTCCAAACAACCAATCAATGGAATTTTCAACTTCAATCGAATTGAGCAAAGATATTTGAAAATTTTCAGATGACTTACCTTGACGAATATGAAGAGAAGACAATTGAGGATTGGATTTACCTTTCTCGGTCAAAATGAATCTTCTCTCTTTGGATAGATAACGTAAGACAAACCTATTACTCCGATAAATTTGAATAGGTGGTGACGCACCATGACATGTCTTGCTCCTCGAGGGGTGGAATTCACAAAAATAAGACTGGTTAGTATTATTGAAAACTATGGACTTAAATGGAAAAGGAAAGTTACCATGGAAATTTGATTCAATTCCAAAAACATAGGTTGGCCTTACCTTCTCGAAATGAAACGAAAATTTCAGATGTGGCCAAACAAGGTGATTAATAAATGAATCAAAATTGAAACCCAAATCATCGAATTTCACCTTCTTATCAAAAGTTTGAACATCAAGCAAACATATTTTGATTGCAAATGACGCAAAGTGCTTAATGTTTCCATAAAATGAATTCATGTAGGAAATACCAGGCTTGAACACACGAACTTGTTTAGGAATTCCAACAAGCAACATATTAGAAAAAGATATAATCAACTCACCACACGAATTATATTTCACTAGTTTAAACACACATGTTGATTTGACAAAACCGAGCATACCAAAATGCAAAGGTTTATACTTCATGAGTATTAATCGGGAATGCAAATCACTACATGGAAATTTCGCACAAAAACTCAAAGATTGTTCATGAAGAACACAATTGCACATATCATGTGAAGATCTTTTAACATGGATGCCAAACAAAGAATTTTTAACGAACATGCAACTTTTCAAACAGGCAGATTTATCACAAATCAATTGAGCAGGCATATTCAAACATAAAGATTTAACACATGAGTTCAAAAAGTTTGCAGGGTCAAACACATGAGAATTTTTACGTGACAGACTTTGATTAAACATGTTCAAAATTCGCTTAGAGAAAACTAATCCAATGTTGTCAACAAATTTGCCAATGTAGTAATCGTCATAAGAAAAGCTGTATATGGCACCTTTTAAAACAAATTTGTTAACAACAGTAAGTGAACAAAAATTATCCAAATCAAGTGACTTTGATTCGATAAACAAAGAATCCTTACCTTCCTTACCTTCGATCGCAAGTGGGTGGTAGTCATTCGCGAACTTACCTTTTTCGAGCAACCTAAAACACCTCTCGTTTGGAAGGTAATGTAGATGGAATTGGTCGCACAAACTTCTAGGAACCTGAAAAGTTAATTCACAAGAAGATCGAACATGTGGGTTAGTAGAAATAATCCTCACTTGCTCACTTGTTTTCTCACTCGATTCTTTTTCTTCTGAATCACTCGTTTCTTTTGTTTCAATTTGTTTTTCATCTACTTTTTCACTCTCAAATTTCTTTTCATTCTCTTTTTCAATTTCATTTTCTTTTTCATTTTCTTTTTGCTTTTCAAAGGCTTTTTCAAGTTCTCTCAAGATTCGCTCATTTTCTCTCTTACTTGCCTTTTGCCTCTCTTTTCTTTTTATTTCGTTTTCTTTTTTTTTTCTTTTCTTTTCTTTGTTTTCGCTTTACAAGAATGTACAAAAGAACGATGAGAATACAAATCTTGTTCGAAAGATGAAGAACTATTTGCATATGATTCACAATCAAAACTTCGTGAAGAATACTCCGAGTAAGATTTCGTTGACGATCTAGTAGGAGTATGTCTTTCTCTCCGAACGCCATCTTGGAACGAATCAAAATCGTAATCGACTTCTCATCTTCTCAAATTTCTTGATGAAAAGGACTTTCTATCGAAGTCACTTCTCGAATTCGCTGATGAATATGAGTCATAGTATGAATCTCTTTGTCTCGAAGTAGATGGCGAAAAGGAATCACGATAGGAACTTTTTCTTAAGTAGTAGTCGGGGGTATATCTCCGTGGGGTTCTTGGTTCTGTTTTACAACTTGAAGAAACTCGATCAATTTGGTCTCGTTTAGTCGCCATTCTTCGCATTTGTTGAACCAAGTATTGGTATTCCGATTTGGTGAACTCTTTGCGTGACATGATTTTTGTTGCTAAAAAGAAAATGTTAGATCACAAAACAAAATAAATAAAAAAAATTAAGTACCTCACCACAAACCTCACAATTTCACTCGCAAAGAAATATTGATGAACACTCCACTCGTGTTTGCACTCGTTTTTAGGCTTTTTTTAAACTCTCGAATGATCTCACACACTCTAGCCTTTTACCACTCAAGCTTACTCTCGTAACCTCGTATTTTATTTCTTTCGACTTGTCTTGGTGCCTTGGGGTCGGTTTCAAGATGGTTACAAAGGTTAGAATGTCACGGTGTATGGGTAGGCTAAAAAAAAATAGTCTTTCGTGTAGTGTGGCGTTTTGGAAATGGGGTGCAAAGTTGATGAAAAGAACACTTTATCGATCGGGTCAAAATATAAACAACAGAAGAACTTGATCACTTCACTTTTTTTTTATAATTTTTTTTTTTTGTCTTTTTTTTAATACTTCACAATATCACTATTACAAAAGAGAGAACGAAAATTACAACTTGAATTTTTTTTAATTCAAATTTTTTTTCACAACGAACCTAGTTCGATCTTGATACGAACGTCGGTGCCTCTCAATTTACAAGCTCTGATACCAAATGATGTGATCCGGCCCGGGTAGATGAGTTAAATTCACGTAGTTGCCCGATCGTAGTTCGAGAGAGTCGTTCGTGCCTCGAATTTTAGTAATAAAAGTAAAATAATGGATTAGAATAAGCGGAAGGTTTCAAGAAGGGTAAGTTTAGTAATAGGTTCGATTTAGTAGCAAAGATGGATGATGGTTAAATGGCTCGGTTTGGAATAACAAGAAAATAATTCGAAGGATGGGAATGGAAAACGAACTTAACATCAGGAATGATTCAACACTAAGAAGTGTCACCCCGGTTCCTATATTGTTAAGGTGAGAAGATGGATAAATGGATAGGTGAACGCCACACCAAGATTGGTGATAAGTTCAAACAAGACGATTGAAGCCACTAGCACAAGCTAGATAAGTCTTTCGAAACTTGTACGAGATATGAAAGGAAGTGACCTCACAAGAACAAATGTTCATTAACAATTTTGGCAAAAGTCCCTTACAATTGAAAGAAAACAAATACTTATAGGCACATAGATGACCATTCATATTCGGCATCTAGGTGTTCGCACAATAATAAAAACGTTCACACTAATGTATTAAAATAGTTCATAAATTCGGCAGATTCATGAACTAGTTGAATGGACACTTTCTTCCCCCTAAGTGTGTGCATGAATGCTTAATCATAAAGAAAGGCTTCAAGTGACTTGTATGTGCACCAAAGGTTGCATTCATCTCCTTGGGACGTTCATGCACTTGTATGGAACATGTATCCTCATAATTAAACTCTTTAATAGCATGTAGGTTCATAAATGGCAGCATGAACCTAGTAAATTCGTTCTCCCCTTTGTGCATACACTTAATTCAATCAATGTGTTGAATTATTGAGTTAATTCCTTCCTTTGGACGTTCTTGAACCCATCCATGCATGTGTAGTAGCTTATAGGTCAATTCAAAGTGTGAACAGCTACTTCTTGGCCGAATAAGTGCCTTGGAAAGTTAGGAGGCAGCCACCATGCATGCACTTAAGCCATTCATGCATTCTATCATCCCATGTATTTGATCCATTCATGGACCAGCCTTTAATGTCCATACATGCATTCGAGACATGCATGAATTTGTAGAAACCTTGCATCTAGCCGTACATGCACCAGCATTTAATACTTCTTCATTCGTGAGTGTGGAATGCCCAAAAGAGATGTTTCTTCATCCATACATTGTACCGTCCAAAGGGATGTACCTACATGAGATAAACAAGTCATTAAGATATCTCATGGACACTCATAAATTTGGCATGATGTGAACACATTAATGTCATGCATTAATTGAGCTATGTGAACATAATCAATTTATGTAATGACTATGGCATATTAATAAAAAAATATTAATATAAGACAAGTTTAATGCTTAAATAAATATGTGCAAATTTTTATTTAATGCATTAAAGACAAAATCGAGTTTAAACTAAAATGAGCTAAGCTTTAGCTCGTGAGCTAAAGTTGAGCTGAGGCTAAACTCCTAAGATGAAGTTGAGCTAAGGTTTAGCTCGTGAGTTGAAAGTGAGCTAGGAGTGAGCTCGGTTTAGCTCAGGCAAGAGGGATTGAGCTCGAATAAGCTGGATTTGAGCTGGACGGAGCTCGTGGAGTTGGAAACGAGCTTGGATCAGCTTGCCAACATGTCATTTCTCGACTTGACAGACTTGCTCGATAAAGTTCATGGGCGTGCTCGTATCAGTTTGGGACTGCATTAATGCAAATCAAGCTGATGATTTATTTTCTCTAAAGGAGGTGCTGGTTCGGTCATTGTAACAACCACAACAAGCTGCTGATTGTCTCCTTGTGTTCACATCTCATGGCCAGCTAGCTACCCAAGGAGTACATTAAACTTCAAGTTCATTCAGCTCTTTTAAGCATCGGCTCAATTAAGCTTCCCAAACACCAAGGCCAAATTTATTGATGCAATTTAGCTCGCAAGATATCCAATTAAATTCCAGCTGAACAAGTGCCTCTAGAAGCTGTCCATTAATGTTCTCCATGGCTAAGAAGCTTCAAGGAAATTTCATAAATAATTCTGGAATTTTCTAGCATAATTAAGCTGAAATCAAATGGCTGTTCAGCTATCTAAAGTTGGCTATTTGGCTAGCCTTTTAAATACTATAAATAGCTAGCTCATTTTCTTGTTTAAAAACTTTTGTCAATTTTGAATGAACATATATCATTTTGTGAGAATTTATCTTCTCTCAAATTTTGTTATAGACTTGTTGGCTTATCTATTGTCCGTGGCATCAACCTAGTCTTTCTTTTTCGAACTTATCACTCCAAACGAGTGTGGCATTCAACCTAACCATACCTTCGGTTCTTACCTTTGATAGGTAACGGGTTAAGGTCTCTTTCCTTCTTCCACTGAATCACTAATACGAACTCGCCTTGATGATGATTCGAGTCGTAATAGTTGGCCAATCGATAAATTGTGTAAGTCTTGACTTGTTTCGAAGAAGGCTAAAAATGGATAGAAAGTAGGCTTAAACAAGAAGTTTTAAAATGGCTTAGAAGAATGGCGGATGAAATTTGGCTAAGGGATTTGATAAACAAAGTGGTTGGTTGAATGGGTGAAATGAAAGGATGGTGGATGGAAATAAATGGCTAAGTCCAGAGAATGAGCCAACAATAGCGATTGTTGCCTCGAGTCCCAAAATAGTGATACGAATCCCGACGTATCATGGTTCGACACAATTCGACAATATCAAGCATGGCCTAAGTTCGAGGGGCCCAAGTTCAAAATGAAGCCTGATCTTAAATTTCAACGAGCTCAATTCAGCCCGATTTTAGCTCAATGAGCTCGTTTGCTCATTTTTCTAGTTTATTTTAATTTAAGCATTTTATTAGTTGCTGGAATAAATTAATTGAGTCTAGTTAAACTTAATTAAATCAGCTCAATAATTTGGTTGTGTTATTTTTAATAAATTAAAATCTGGACATTTTTAATTATGTTTAAATGTGTTAGTTAAATTAGTTAATTTGCTTAGCTTATAATTATGTTTAGCTTAATAATTGGGTTTTAATATGTTCCAGCCGAAATTAATATGTCTGAATTGGGACATGTTTTAATTTGTTTTAGTACAGCCATTTAACTTGTCTTAGTTTAGGACACATTTATTTCTTGTCCAGCCGAATGTGGTTTAAATTTGCTATCAATTTAATATGTTCAAAGCTGATTAATTTTGGTTTAAATGTGCAGCTATTTTCAACATTAAAGGAGCAAGCATGCCGAATTCAATGTGCTTATTGCTACAGCCGAATTAATTAGTGAACAAGGCATGGACGGCACATTAAAGAGCTGCTGGTGCATAGGGGCATGAAATGTGATTAATGCATTAAAAAGCTGCTGGTGCATGAATAGCCTAGGAGCATGAAATGAGATTAATGCTTGAAGCTGCTGGTTGGTGTTCCCAAATGGCCATTCAGTCAAAAGATGGCTGAATATTCAATGTTCCAAGCTGAATTAAAAGGCCAACTGCTGTTTAAGTTTCTCTAGGTGCTTTTTCGGGAATAACAAGGGCCATGGCTGATTATAATTAATCCCATTCAGCTGCTCACATTCAGCTTCTATATCTATTGTCCATTGGCGTCCTCAAGGAGCATTTAAGCTACCCAAGCCTATCCAGCTGGTCAAAGCAATATATTTAATATCATGCACTCTCTTTGGTCGAATATTACAAGATTTTTCAGCTCATTTAATTCTCCAGCTGATGAGGAAACTTCTAAGAAAATTCTCAACTCTTCTAGTTGAATTACAAAGTGACCATTCGGCTTTCTAGGTGGCTAATTAGCTCACCTTTATTTTAAATGAAACTAGCTGCATGAAGACACCTTGGAAGCTGTCCAAATACATTCTTAAGGCTGGAGGAAGCATCCTAGAATTTCCTAAATTTTTCTGGAAATTTCAGCTCATTTAAAGGTTTAATTAAGTGACCATTCAGCTACTTTTTGAGGCCATTCGGTTGACCATGTTTTAGGCTATAAATAATTGTTAAATTTCATTTGTAAAAGGTTAGACATTTTTTTTAGACTTTTCACTTAATGAAACTTTGTTAAACTTTTATGGAATTTGTGAGATTTCTTTCTCTCATATTTCGTTGAGGACTTCGTTGGCTTATCTAGGAAGCCTAGTGGTGTCAACCCTGTTCTTCACGATCCCGAACTTATCACTATCAAATAGTGTGGCGTTCACCCATATACTGAGGTTCCTACTTTGCTAAGTAGCAGGTCGAGGTTTATCACTTTCATCCTCCACCTTGAAAGCCTATAAGCATTTGGGTCGATATTTTCTAATATTGGTTCGTGCTTGTTTTCAAGAACCCTTTTCTTCCATATCCATCATCGATTTACTTCTTTCACTTTCCCTTCCAATTTAGCCGAACCTATACATATTATTCTTATCCATAAACCATCATAGAACCATTATACATAGCTTCCGTACTATTTTTCCATCAACTTCATTTCAAAAGTGAATTGAACGATACTTTCTCGTAGACGATCGGGCAACTCAGCATACGACTCGACTCTCCCCGAGGCGGTTCGTATCAAATAGGCACTTAGGATGATGAAAGTGATACGAACCTGGTCGTATCATGTTTCGACACAATTCGACAAAATCAAGCATGGCCTAAGCTCGAGGGGCCTAAGTGTAAAATAAAGCCTGAATTTAATTCAATGAGCTCAATTCTGCTCATTTCCAACTCAACGAGCTCGTGTGCTCATTCAACAAGATTAATTCAGCTTAAATAAGCTCCTTTGAGCTCAATTTAATTTCTTTCCAGCTTGTTGTTTTTTCATTCGAATAAATTCAGTATTAGTTTTATTTTTTTATTTAATTTGGTGCAGCTCAAATAATTATTGTTTGCTTTGTGTTTAAAATCTGGACATTTTAATTATATTTAAATGTGTCTTAGTTTGTTGCATATTTTAAGTTGTCTAAGCTAGGACAAATTTATTTCTTGTTAAACTGTCCAGCCAAAATTAATGTGCCTTAGTTCATACATGTCTTTATTGTGCCTTAAATTCCAGCCGAATTAATAAGTGGGTTAATATGTCTTAATGCAGCTGAATTATTTTGCCTTAATTCTATTTAATGTGTTCTTGAATTGTTTTGCAACTAAATGCATGCAAGGAAGCTGATCCAAGATACATGCTTCAAGTTCATGAATAATTAGCTTATTAATTCAGCCAATGTAGTAGCACATACATGCATCGAAAGTAGGGGCTGGATCAGTTAAATGCCAATTGCCCATTTATGTGCTCAAGATGCCATTAAGAATCAATTAAAGCACCTTCACCTTCAAGAATGTCCAAGAGGGAATTGACACATAAATTCAACACATTAAATGAATAATGTGCATGCACAAAAGGGAGAACGAATCTACAAGGTACATGCTGCCATTCATGAACCAGCCCATCATTAAAGCTTCCATTAAGAGAGATGCATGTCCCATGCACCTAGCATTCGGCCAAGGGGGATTAAAGGGATCTTAAAGGCTAGACATTCATGGACTTAAGGATTCTTCATGGCTAAGCATGCATGCACAAACCAAGGGGGAAGAAAGTGTCCATTCGGCTTGTGCATGAACCTGCCGAATTCATGAACCATTTTTAATAAATTAGTGTGAACATTTTTATTATTGTGTGAACACAGATGCCAAATTTGAGTAGTCATCTTTGTGTCTATAAATAGCTCTCTTGTAAACATTTTCGGGTTAGACAACTTTTTGATGAATTTTTATATTATCATATTACTTTGTGAGTGTTCATACTCTCATTGTTCTTCATAGACTGAGTTGACTTATCAAGCAACCCTTGTGGCGTCAATTCCATTTATTTCTTAAACTTATTGCTTGTTTTCAAGTGTTGCGTTCTACATACCGAGGTTCCTATCTTGATAGATAGCGGGTCGAGGTTTATCATCAAACTATCATTACCATTCTTTCTATTCCCTTTCATCATCCTAAGTGCCTACTTTGAGACTCGGGTCAACAATTGCTATTGTTGGTTCATTCTCTGGACTTACCCATTTATTCCTATCCACCATCCTTTCATTTCGCCCATTCAGCCAACTACGTTGTTTATCAAATCCCTTAGCCTAGTTTCATTCGCCATTCTTCTAACTTCTTGTTTAAGCCTACTTTTATCCATTTTTAGCCTTCTTCGGAACAAGTAAAACTTACCCAATTTATCAATCAGGCAACTATTACGACTCGAATCATCATCGAGGTGAGATCGTATCATTTGGTATTAAAGCTAGATAAATTGAGGTAAGAATCAACATTTTTTATATTCCCGAGATTGTATTTTAGCAAAAAATTCAAAAAAATAAAAAAGAAGAAATTCGTGAAAAAAAGAAGAAAAGAATATATATAATTTTGAAGTGTTAAAAAAAGTTCAAAATTTGCAAAAAAATACGAAATTAAAAAAAAAGAAAAAAAGTGAATTAGTGTTCAAAGTACTTTCTGCCCAAATTTTCATTATTTCTTCCTAAAACCAAACCGCCACACTTTCAACCTTTTCTTTTTGGTTTCTACCCCACCTATTCGTCCCAACATCACTCCCTCACCCAACCCAACATTACTTTTGCAAACCGACTCACAAACGGGAGCTGATTCGTCTAAATAGTTTCTGGAGAACTTTGAGAGGCGAACTTGAGCAATAAAAGGCACGAGCATGGTGAGATTATTCGAGTGTGTAAAAGTCGAAATTGAGAGGATTTTTCTTTTTGAGAAAATTTGTGAGGTTTGTGTTGGCGAGTTTTTCATTTTCTGTTTAATCACTCTTCTTGTCCATCCATTCAATCATGAATCAAGAAGTGTTTTCAGAATTCGATTATCAATATTTGATGGAAGAGATACGTAGAATCGTGAACTCCAAATTTGACAAGTTGCATGACCGATTGGATCGAATCGAGGTAAGAGACCAATGAGAACAGCTTTCTTCAAGTCAAAAGATGGAGTCAAGGTCATCACGGAGACATGCATTCAATGATCATTTGAGGAGAGACTCATACCGAGATTTTACTCATCAAAAAAGTCGAGACGGTATGAAGCAACCCCCGAAGTTGAAACCTATCAAAACTACCAACGAGAAGGTAGAAATTTTTATTCGAGTGCTTCAAAGTATTCATCTGCGGAGAAATCATCATGAAGAAGTGAACGTGTTTCATCTAAGTATTCTTCCACAAAAAGTCTGTAACACCCCAAACCCGGCCCAGACGCTATGGCCGAATCTGGTGTGTCACATTGAAGTGTTTTAGCGAAAACCGTGTTTTCATTGAAAACCCTTCTTAAAATAAAATAACATTTTAAAAAAATAAACATCTTTCAATCACTTGTTTGAAACATAAGATTTGATGAAAACATATCACTTAAAAATTTAGTTACGAAAACGTAGAAAACATACTATAATTTAAGAAATCCATGTTCAACTTCTCGTAATTACAATAAAATAATAATAATTCGACTAATAATAACATAATGAAAACCTTACTACAATCTGATCTGAACACACTTAAAAAGAAATAAAAACTTAAATGCTTAAAAAACACCAAGTCTGAATTATCTTGCTAGCCGACCACCCAGAGTCCCTCCAAACATCGAACCTTCTACTGAGCATCACCTGAAAAATAAAATAAAAGAGGGGTTGAGTTTTCACAAACTCAGTGTGTACAACCCTCAAAGAAAAATAAGCATTCAAAGAGAAATCATCAAACATGTGATACGATCCGCCTCGGGGTGAGTCAAGTCGTATGTGAGTTTGCCCGATCGTCTACGAAGAAGTAACGTTTGATTTTTTCAAAAGGATGTTTTAACGTAAATAATGGCGGAAGCTATGTAAAAGGATTCAAAGATGGGTTTATGGATATAAAGTTTTTGTAGGTTCGGATATAAAAAAAAATAAAAGATGGAAATAAATATAGTAATTGGATGTCAAACAACAGATGTGAAGAGAATTGATGGTTCAATTATAATGAAACGAAAAGATGGAATGGAATGGAAATGAAAATGAAAATGATCTCAAAAACAAACACGAACCAATATTAGAAAATATTGACCCAAATGTTTATAAGTTTTCAAGGTGGTCGGATGGAGAATATGAGAACCTCGCCCCGCTACTTAGCAAAGTAAGAACCTTGGTATGTTTGAACGCCACACTACAAGTAGTGATAAGTTTGGTTTTCAACAAAGAAAATGGATAACACAACTAGAACACTAGGTAGCTAACAAATCTTTGAATGAAAACAGAGAAAAGTTTGCCTCACAAATTTGGCAGAATATCATTAACAAAAATATTCCAAAAAGTTTTCTTCCCTTCAACAAACTGGTTACATATATTTATAGTGTCAGAAAAGACTAGCTAAATGGTCACTTTTAATTAAGCTAATAATGAGGCCTAATGAAAAGTCACAACTATAAAAATTCTAATCCAAGTAACTCCAGCCTTCAATGTGATTTAATTCTTCAATTAAGTTGCTTTCAAAGTCTTTTGAAGTCTCCATGAGCAACCGAAAAGACACCAGCTTCTTTGATGGAGAATTGAATGGATGTAGTGATTACTCATGAAGCAAACGGTTATGGAAGATGAAACAAAGTTGCTGCCCAATTTAAAGAAGAATAATGCTCTCTTTTAATTGATAAAACAACTTCTTAATGATATTTAAAGCCTCTTTGTAAGGGCTCTTTTGTAACCGAAAACTCTTGAAAAGTCACCTTATTGAATGCATAACAACCTTTAAATGTAATGGATGTGAGCTGGAAAGTCACTTGCAATTAACACTTGTAACCGACACATTTATTCAATTATTAAGCTTTAAACAAATTAACAACTAACTTAAATAAATGAACTAACACTAATGCATCATTTATTCCAGCAACTAGTTTAATTAAGAGAAGCATTATTAATTGAACTTAAATTCATGCATCAATAAATTATCCTAGTAACTAGATTATTTAAAGAAGCAACTATTAAATAAAGTTAAACAAAAACACTTATTAATTAAACTAAGATGAGTTGAATAAATGTCCAGCAACTCATTTATTAAACTAAGATGCTTAAATGCATGGTTTAAAATGCAAACTAAATGAACAAATGAGTTACTTAATGCAAGACTTAATTTAATGAAGCTGACTTAAACTAACATCGGAGTCACATAATGTATGACTTTATTAAATGCAGGACACATAATGCATGTCATAATTAAAATATGTATTTAATAAATAAGACATAATTAAAGACTAAAGTAACTAAAATAAATCAAGTCCTTATTCCAACAGCATAAATGAATTTAAAGGTCTCATTTTGCATTTGTGCCCCTCGAGTTTAGGCCAATCTCGATGTTGTCGAGATGCACCGAAACATGATGCGACCGGTATTGCATCAAACATGCAATGCAATCCCATCCAAATTATCCATCCGCTACACACTAGCTCCGTCCCCCGTCACACCATGTGGGGATATAAATATCGACCCACCCAGCCCACACACCAATGGTAGCCCAATTGCGGAACTACCTTCATTTACATATTGGACTTTAAAAGCTGTCGGTGGATCCATGATTGTCAGGCAACCATGCGATCCTCATATACTTCCTCCGTTCCAAAGTTTCCACCCCATATGCAACCTAAGAAGAACATCATATATATGCATGTCACATCCATAAAACTTATATTCAACACCTAGGGGTATTTTGGTTATTTTTTCCCTTAAGGGCATTTCGATAATTTTCCCTTAATTATGGTTTTCACTTACCTTGACCCGTTAACAAGTCCCGCGAGCTAAGATGAACGAATACTATGCACTAGGTAGGATTCCAGAGAATAGGAGGTGGGACATTAAGATCGCTTAAGTACCAAGCTCTCTCTAGATCCAGTCCTAGACATGTATACACCCGTTGCCACACCTTAACCCATTAACTCGTCCACGGTCGCAATATATTAATTAAATCTTATGTAGTTATCATATACTAGGTGATACGATCCGCCTCGAGAAGAGTCGAATCGTATGCTGAGTTACCCGATCGTCTTAACAAGAAGTTCCGTTCATAACTTTAAGGCTTAGGCGATAAAGGATGGAGTGGTGTTGGCTGCTAATGTTTGACAAGGGTGGTCGTAGGGTATGGAATTGGGTAGCTTAAGAACAAGTAGAACTGACACTAAAAAGTGATGACCCGAAACTTATGGTTTCTTAAGGTGGATGGTTAAAACGATAAAGCCGCGACCCACTATCTATGAAGATAGGAACCTTGGTATAGTCTTGAAAGAAACAGAGTTGACGCCACTACTAGGTAGATAAGTCAACAAAGTCTCAAACAAAGTTTAGAGAAGAAAATTCTCACAAGATTAAATTCAATAAAAATTTTGGCAAAAAGTCCCTTACAATTGAAAATAACCAACTATTTAGACTAGTATCTTATGCTAGCCGAATAGTCCATTCATGAACTTAACAATTAAGTAATGTACCTAATTAAAACATGAAACTTCTAGAAAAATGTCCAATGATGTTCTTGTCCATGTTCGGCCGAATAGGAGGTGAGTGGTTAGCTTCATGAATATGCATTGATGTACTTGGATAAATGTTCTTCATGCATGCATGGCTAGATTCGGCTAACTCTTTTAATGGAGCCTTTAATTCATGTTGTTTCACCATGAGTGGCTTAATTAAATGAGGCTTCATGAAGGATCAAACTTGGTGTGAACAAGGAGCTTGAGTAGACTCTTATGTGTGAACATCCAACCGAATGGTCATCATGGTGTGAACACATGATGTGAACACATGATCAATACATGAACCGTCTAATGCATGGTCCATCATTAATTTGATCCATGAATCTTCAAATACATGAATGACCATCATGAACATGCATATGCCTCTTGTTGCCATCCATTGAACCTTTCTATGCATGCACCTTGCATTAATTCCTTACATGCATGTGCCGTCCAAAGGGATGTACCTACATGAAATAAACAAGTCATTAAGACATCTCATGAACACTCATAAATTCAGCATGATGTGAACACATTAATGTCATGCATTAATTCGGCTATGTGAACATAATCAATTTATGTAATGACTATGACATATTAATAACAAATATTAATATAAGACAAGTTTAATGGTTAAATAAATATGTGCAAATTTTTATTTAATGCATTAAAGACAAAACTGAGTTTAAACTAAAATGAGCTAAGCTTTAGCTCGTGAGCTAAAGTTAAGCTGAGGCTAAACTCCTAAGCTGAAGTTGAGCTAAGGTTTAGCTCGTGAGTTGAAAATGAGCTAGGAGTGAGCTCAGTTTAGCTCAGGCAAGATGGATTGAGCTCGAATAAGCTGGATTTGAGCTGGACAGAGCTCGTGGACATGGAAATGAGCTGGGATCAGCTTGCCAACATGTCAATGCTCGGCTTGACAGACTTGTTCGATAAAGTTCGCGGGGCGTGCTCGTATCACTAGGCCTAAAACCCTTACAACACCCAAACAAATTCACATACTTATATCTGGCCCATTAAGCCCAATATATTCATATGGCCTATTAGGCCTAAATCACCTGTATATGGCCCGTTAGGCCCATTACATTCATATTCATGCTCACATACAAATTCCTATCACATAGCATCAATATTTAGTTTTTGCCTATATTGGGCCCAACAGCCCATCGGGCCCATTTAACTCATTATGGCCTGTATGGCCAAATCATAACCCAAGTCCATGGAATTGCCCGTGGGTCTCAGGCAACCCATTGGTCTCCCCCTTACGAGTATTCGCGCACTCGTAAGACTACCGAAGCCAAAATTTTAGCTTTTTGGCATTTAAGCTTTTTGACATTTTGGCATTTCAACTTTTGCCGATTCATAGTGTGTGTGCAGTGTATGTACACACTTGGTAAGTAAGCGTGCTGCGATTCCCTTAGTCACCAACCTACAATGATATCACCCTTCCATTAATCGTATGTTTAATCCATATTCTACCCAAAAAAATTGAAACCTCACTTTAACCTTACCTTGAACACCAATCCTTAATAGATTTCCTTGATCACGTACTCCCTAGATCTGCATCAATCTTACTCGTTAAAACTAGAATAATAGATGACTCGTATCCAACACAAGTTCCCTTACCTTAACTATGAACATTCGGCCACCTTAGCTAATGGAAGAGGAATACTTACTAATACCGCAACACCTAAGGAGCAATTCGGCAATGCGCTAAGATTCGAGATCCGATATAATTCCCTACCACAGTTGATTAGAAAGAGTGAGGGACAATATTCGATACTTAGCAAAGAAAATCGATTGGAAGAGTAAAACTTACACTAGATTCAATCAAAGAGTATTCAGCTCTAGAGATTTGAGCGGCAACAATTCCTTATTCGGCACCAAGGGAGAGAGGAAGAAGAATCAGCTAAACCCAAAAGTGAAACAAAGAAATCGGCACAAGGAAAACAAAAAGGAGAACAAGGGTTCTCAGCTTTTGGAGAAATCGGTAGAAAGAAAAGGAAGAAAACAAAAGGGTTTTTAGCTTTTAGGGAAGAGGGTTTCTAGCAACAAGGTGAGAAAAAGATTTCGGCATTAGCCTCATGCCCTTGTATTCAGCACCTATTTATAACCCTTCTGGTCGAACTCCTCAAGCCCAAGTTCCCATTTCGGCTCCACTTGCTCCTCACTTCTTATCTCCTTGTTTTTCTCCCTGATAACGCCTTGATCTTTTCGTCAGATTTCTCTTCTGAACACTACCCTTAGAGTCCATTTCCACGCTACTTCCAATCTTCTAGAAGGCCAAAATTAAACTTCTAAAAACACTAAGCTAGGATTCGAACCTTGGACCTCCTAGCTAGCTATTAACGCCACCTCCCTACACTTTAAGTGGCGTCACTTAGCCACTCCTCCACAAGGCTTTTTGATGTTATTTTCCCCTATTTTTATTTAAAAGCCCAACTACTCCCAACCCTGATTCTTTTAATAATTAAATTAAAATTCCTCCACCTCAAAACTCAAACCCAGAACTTCTCCAATATACTTAGACACTCCAAATTCCTTAAACCCTTATAGCCAACATGTCATTTGTCATTTTCTTGCTCCCTTAAAAATTTTAAGAGACCCAAAGCCCAAAACCCAATTCATCTAGGCCCAAAATTCGGGGCGTTACAAAGTCATTCCCGAAGAGATGTATATCATGATTCCTACTCAACGAAGAATTCAAGATAAAGCAAAGCAAACTCTGAGTATGAAGTCTATTACAGAGATGAACGAGAAGATCCAAGTAATTCTTAGTATACGCAAAGGTATTTGATACGAGCACGCCCCGCTAACTTCATCGAACAAGTCTGTCAAGCAGAGCATTTACATGTTGCCAAGCTGATCCCAGCTCATTTCCAGCTCTACGAGCTCCGTCCAGCTCAAATCCAGCTTATTCGAGCTCAATCCATCTTGCCTGAGCTAAACCGAGCTCACTCCTAGCTCATTTTCAACTCACGAACTAAACCTTATCTCATCTTTAGCTTAGGAGTTTAGCCTCAGCTCAACTTTAGCTCACGAGCTAAAGCTTAGCTCATTTTAGTTATACTCGGTTTTGTCTTTAATGCATTAAATAAAAATTGCACATATTTATTTAAGCATTAAACTTGTCTTATATTAATATTTGTTATTAATATGTCATAGTCATTACATAAATTGATTATGTTCACATAGCCGAATTAATGCATGACATTAATGTGTTCACATCATGCCGAATTTATGAGTGTTCATGAGATGTCTTAATGACTTTTTTATTTCATGTAGGTACATCCATTTGGATGGCACATGCATGTAAGGAATTAATGCAAGGTGCATGCATAGAAAGGTTCAATGGACGGTAATCAAGAGGCATATGAATCTTCATGATGGTCATTCATGTATTTGAAGATTCATGGATCAAATTAATGATGGGCCATGCATTGGACGGTTCATGTATTGATCATGTGTTCACACCTTGTGTTCACACCATGATGACCATTCGGTTGGATGTTCACACACAAGAGTCTACTCAAGCTCCTTGTTCACACCAAGTTTGATCCTTCATGAAGCCTCATTTAATTAAGCCACTCATGGTGAAACAACATGAATTAAAGGCTCCATTAAAGGAGTTAGCCGAATCTAGCCATGTATGCATGAAGAACATTTATCCAAGTACATCAATGCATATTCATGAAGCTAACCACTCACCTCCCATTCGGCCGAACATGGACAAGAACATCATTGGACATTTTTTTAGAAGTTTCATGTTTTAATTAGGTACATTACTTAATTGTTAAGTTCATGAATGGACTATTCAGCTAGCATAAGATACTAGTATAAATAGTTGGTTATTTTCAATTGTAAGGGACTTTTTGCCAAAATTTTTATTGAATTTAATCTTGTGAGAATTTTCTTCTCTAAACTTTGTTTGAGACTTTGTTGACTTATCTACCTAGTAGTGGCGTCAACCCTGTTTCTTTCAAGACTATACCAAGGTTCCTATCTTCATAGATAGTGGGTCGCGACTTTATCATTTTAACCATCCACCTTATGAAACCATAAGTTTCAGGTCGTCAGTTTTTAGTGTCGGTTCTACTTGTTCTTAAGCTACCCAATTCCATTCCCTACGACCACTGATACGACCACACCTCTTGAGTTGTCGGCTGCCAATGAAGATCCTCTCGAATTGCCCGTAGGACCGATCACCCGAGCTTGAGCAAAGAGATTCAAAGACGCAACAACAGCCTTAGTTGATAGAGTTTGGGGTGAAACCATTGCTGGACTTTTTGAAAGCTCTTGGACCAGCAAGCCAAGCAAACCATGCATACTCCTTCAAGCTCAAATCAGCTTAAATCAGCTCAACTTCAACTTAACTTAGCTCAACGAGCTCGTTTCAGCTCATTTCATTATTGCGTTTATTATGCTGGAATAAATCATTTAAGTTGTTGTTAGTTTTATTAGTTATTTAGTTTTAATAATTAATTTGTCATAATTTGGACATGTTTTAATTATGTTCTAAATTAAGTACTTAATTAATTAGGACCAATTAAATATGTCTTAACTATTACAAAGATTAATTATGTCCAGCCTAATTTATGGTGCAAGATTTATTTGTTTATGTCGCCGAATTTAATGTGTCTAAAAGGGATTTAATTTGCTGAATTAAATGTTGTAGGTACATTACCCCTTGGATGGCATAGGTGCATGGATGATTTAAAGTTGGTGTGCTGATCTTTGGTGTCCCCTAAGTGACCATTCGGCCAAGCCTTACAACTCTTCAAGAAGACCGATTGGCTGCCCAAGACAAATTAAGGCTATTCACACCCACCCGATTATTCCTTTCACACCAAGGGCTGTTCAATTTTGTTTGTTCACACATGTGTAGTTGTTCAAATCAGTTTGTTCACATTCTAAGACTATTGAAGTGCTCTAGACAGCTCCTTAATCACATGAACATTAATTTGAATCAAGCAAAGAGATTAATTCCAAATTCAAGCATTTGGCCGAACCTATTGATGGCATTTCAGCTCCCAAACAATTCATTCAAATTTTCTTTTGAATCATGGCCGTTCTCCATGCACAAGAAACTTCAAGGAAGCTTCATCAAAAATTTTGGAAATTTCAGCAACCAATTAGCTACCTCAAGAGCCTATTCGGCTATCCCTTGTATTCACTATAAATTGTGGCTTGTGTTACTTTGTAAAGGACTTTTGCCAAATTTTATATAGCTGAACTTTTGTTCTTGTGAGAATTTTCTTCTCTAAGTCTTGTTTAAGATTTTTGTTGGCTTATCTACCTAGTAGTGGTGTCAACCTATTTCTTTTACGAAACCGAACTTATCACTAGTTTTAGTGTGGCGTTCAAAAAAACCCTTTATACCGAGGTTCCTATCTACCTAGATAGTGGGTCGAGGTCCATTTCGCTTCAACCATCCTTTCTTAAGAACTCATAAGTCTCGAGTCGATATTTGCTAATATCGGTTCAACTTGTTCTTAGGACCTACCATATCATAATTCGTCCGTTTCTCAAATATTCCAAATTCAACTGACTTTCGTTTCTTTTCCGGACCATAAAACACCTACCAACTATCCTAACTTCCTTCTTTCTTAAACCTAAACTAATCACCCTTCTCGAACGTCAACTTTGACATTCAAGTCTCATTCAAACCCGAAATCACTTCTCCATTCCATTCTAATCAATACCTTCTCATAGACGATCGGGTAAACTACATACGACTCAACTCAAGTCGACGCGAGCTCGTATCATTTGGTATCAGAGCTACCTAAAACGAGAAGCTTAGACGTTCGAAGCGAAGCATTCTCGGGATAGGTTTAGAAAAAAAAAGAGTAAAAAAGAAAAAAAATTTGCTTCGTAAAATTCAAGTATTATATTGTATTTACCATTTTAGTGGTTTATAAACAAAAAAAAATATATAAAAAAATTACTTCGTGAAATTCAAGTATTATATTGTAATTATCATTTTAGTAGTTATAGAAAAAAAGAGAGTATAAAAAAATTCAAAAAAAATTCAAAAAAAATTCAAAAAAAATAAAAAAAATAAAAAAGGAGGTGTTTTATTCAATTTGATTGCTATTTGAACGTCAAGCCTGGATTTGATATAGTTCCCAATCCATCTTCTGTTCTAAACTCCCTAATCATATACACGCCACACCTTTTTACCCAATTTCCTATTCTTTCAGCCAACCCTAAACCTATACGCATCTCCATTGTTACCCTTTTGAAACCGACTCACAAACTAGAAGATCAAGCCTAGTAAATCATTTACGAGGTTATAAGAGAAGAAAGGAGTGGAAAAAGCCACAAGTGAGTGAGCGCATCGAGGGGAGGTAAAAGCCAAACGAGCGTAAACACGAGTGTGAGTGCCATTATTCTTTCTTTTCGAGAGATATTGTGAGGTTTTTGGTGAGGTTACAACATGTCGCGAAGTTCGGAACGTAACATGAATGAAGGACTACCAAGACAACCTTTAAGGAACGTGGCTCCCGAAGGCGGAGGAGTCCCTGATCTAGGCCAGCAAGCTCTCCTAAGGGAAATCCAACGTATGTTCCGCAACGAACTCGAGTCCATAAACGAAAGACTAGACCGAGTCGAAGAGAGGGGGTGACAAGAAAGAACGCCTCAAGGTCCTAGACATGAAAGAGGTCGAGCAAGGCCGTTCGAAGATGAGATGTATGATCCAAGTGATTTAGAAAGTGACCAAGGTTCAAATCAAAGTGAGCGAAGCCGAGGTCAGCGAAATCGAGGTCAAAGGGATCGAGGCCGAGTTGATGATGATTTGAAGAACATTAAGCTCTCCATACCACCCTTCCAAAGCAAGTCTGATCCGGAAGTGTACTTGGAGTGGGAAAAGAAAATAGAATTGGTAATCGACTGCCATAACTACTCGGAGGTCAAGAAAGTCAAGTTGGCGGCAATCGAATTCTCTGACTACACCATGGTGTGGTGGGACCAATTAACAACAAGTCGAAGATGAAACGGAGAGAGACCAATCTCAACATGGCAAGGGATGAAGGCGGTGATGAGAAAGAGATTTATCCCTTCCTATTACCATCGGGAATTATACCAAAAGTTGCAAAACTTTACGCAAGGTCACCAGAGCATGGAGGATTACATTAAAGAGATGGAAGTAGCAATGATTCGTGCGAACGTGGAAGAAGACCGCGAGGCAACCATGGCTAGGTTCTTAGCCAAGCTAAATCGAGAGATTGCTAACGTGGTGGAGCTTCAGCACTATGCCAAGGTGACCGACATGGTTCATGTTGCAATTAAAGTTGAAAAGCAATTAAAGAAGAAAAGCTCTGTTCGGGCCTATGCCAACCCTGCAAACAACTCAAAGTGGGGACAAGGTACGAGCAAAAAGGACTTCCCTAATTGCCCGAAGGAACAAAACCATCCTGCAAAGTTTAATAAGGCCGTTGGTGAATCAAGCAAAGGCAAAGAAGTTTCCAATCCAAATCACACGAGGGACATCAAGTGCTTTAAGTGCTTGGGGTGAGGGCACATCGCTAGTCAATGCCCTAACCGAAGAGCAATGGTGATGAGCGCCAGCGGCGAAATTGAGTCGAAAGACGAGAAAGAAGAAGAATCTGACACCCATGTCAGTGATGAAGAAGGCGATCTTGAGTATGCCGTCGAAGGTGAAATCCTTGTAATCAAACGTAGCCTAAGTGTACAAAGTGCGGAGAATGAACAACAACGTGAGAATATCTTCCATACGCGCTGCCTTGTGCAAGGCAAGGTGTGTAGCCTTATTGTGGATGGTGGGAGTTGTACAAATGTCGCTAGTACGTTAATGGTGGAGAAACTCGGCTTGGCCACAACGAAGCACCCTTGTCCGTATAAGCTTCAATGGCTTAATGATGGTGGGGAGTTGAAGGTCACAAAACAAGTATTGGTGCCGTTCTCCATCGAAAAAAACAATGATGAAGTTCTCTGTGACGTGGTTCCCATGCATGCCGGGCACCTTTTGTTAGGCCGTCCATGGCAATTTGATCGAAATGTGGTACATGATGGCTACACCAACCGATACACCTTCAAGCATTTAGGCAAGAACATCTCTTTAGTGCCTTTGACACTAAGACAAGTATACGAAGATCAAGTGAAGTTGCGTGATTCAATTGAAAAATTTAAAGAGAATGAAAAGAAAGAAAAGAGTGAAAAGGTGTGTGAAAAGTGAGTGAAAAGAAATGAGGGAAACAAGTTGTTAAAATGAGAGAAAAGAATAAAGAACAAGAAAAACAAAAGAGTGAAGAAAAAACGAGTGCAAAAATGAGTGTTTATGCGAAAGGGAGTGACATTCGAAAATCCTTTATGTTGAGGCAGCCTATACTTGTACTCATGTACAAGGAAACATATTTGAATACTAATGAATTAGATGCTGCTTTACCTTCTTCTGTTGTCTCTCTCTTGCAAGAATTTGAAGATGTACTTCCCGACAAAGTTTCGAGTGGCTTACCACCTATTTGGGGAATAGAACATCAAATGTAATGCCCCATACCCGAGACTATCGCTGGAGTCGAGCACGAAGTGTTACTAAACTTAATTCATCAATTAAACAACTTAAACAACTTATTACCAACCATGCATGACAACCAAGTATATGCACATCACCAATATTAAACATAACATAAATAGCTAGATTTATAAGTCTGAATCATTAGCTCACTAAAGACCAATATATTTGGCCAAATTATAATAACACATGTTATAAAATTAGGTCTCTATACATGCCACTCACTTGATAATTCTAGCATATGTGTTTATACTGTCAAGGTGTTGGCTTGATAGTGTGATGCTGCCTCCGACGGTCTCCAACCCTGAGCTAACCTGACAACACTAAAAGAAATGGAAAGGAGGGGGGTAAGCTTTATGCTTAGTAAACTCACATGAAATAATAATAAGCAATTTACTAACATACTTCCCACAATTAAATTTACTCATTTGTACATTTACACATGTTCTGGTTAAGCTGTTTTCTTGAGTAACAGTCACTAAATCATTTATATTTAGAGTTACAGAAATCCAAATTAAGATATGTAAATTTTCCAAAAAACTAGACTCATATATATTTCCACCATAAAATTTTCAAAATTTTTACTCCAGCCAATAAGTACATTTTATTATTCAAAGTCTCCCCTGTTTCGCTATTTAACAGCTTCGACCTTTCTTCACTAAAATTTATTTATCTCATAGTACAAAACTTGGATGATGTTCTCGTTTATTTTTATTAAAAGTATACTCATCCAAGATTCTAGGAATATAAATTATACCGCAAAATTATTTTTCTATAATTTTTAAAAAGTTTTCCAAGTCAGAATAGGGGATCTCGAATTCATTCAGACACTGTCTCACAAGAATTCAAATATCACATAATATGAAATTCTTTTGCTCCCCCTGTTTCTTTTATGTCAAAATAGACTCAATAAAATTTAATTACATATTTTATTTGAAATTTAATTCAACTTCCACAATTTTTGGTAAATTTTCAAATTCATGCCTTCTTCTTTGTCCAACACTATTTTACTACTAAAGTTCACTTTTGCACAATTTCACTTAATCCATTCCATTTTACCGAGGTTCTTTCAAATATCGAGCATATTGCTCATAAATTCAAATAAACATATACTTGCACTTGTTCATCACATAATCACTTTCACATTTATTTTCACTTAATCGATTTCCGTTGAACTCATCGAATAATAATGAGATACTGGCTTGCATATTTTCTCATTTCCACACTTGTAGCTGAAGCTATCTGGTACGCATAGTAGCCTGCACTTAGTAATACACATGTGACCAATTATCCGGTACACGTAGTAGCCTGCACTTAGTACTACACACGTGATCGAAGTTATCAGGTACGCATAGTAGCCTGCACTTAGTACTACACATGCGACCAACAATCTGGTACACGTAGTAGCCTGCACTTAGTACTACACACGTGACCTCACAATAGCTCATTTGTATCATTTCTATTCCGAAGGTTCAACCAGGAAATTCCTCACTTTTCAACATTTTACTAAAGTGTCCGTAATCAATTTAAATTCATAATTTACATCAAATAACCATTGATAGGCAGCCACATTTCATATGATATCAAAATATAATAACGTAAAAAGAATCGATAGATTATTTATGTACGAATTTACTCAAAGTGTCGATCTCACTATCCATAGTACCAATTGTCCATTCATAATATAATAAGACACAACTCAAATATCAAATCAGCTTTTAAGAATTTACATAACATATATCACATATTTCATAATAACAATCTTCATATCATATAAATAACATTAATGATAATAATCATCATGTCATATAAATAACATTATATTACTTAAATTGACAATCATGTTACCACATTTACACATAAGCTTACCTCGATACAAAATATTAGCAATCGAGCCTATTCCTTGTAAACTTTGTTTTTCCCTCGATCACAACTTGAATCTCGTTTCTCTTGATCTATAATACCAAATTAATTTATTTAATACATACATTCATCAAAACATCCTTTAATATGAACTTTGGAAAAATTACCATTTTGCCCCTAAACTTTTGCATAATTACACTTTTGCCCCTGGCTCGAGAATTAAACTTCATCCTTTATTCTTATGTTTTATGACATGCTGATCATTTTTCTCTTCTATGACAACATCAAATTCTCACTCTAACATGCACTTATGACTATTAGGTATTTTTACTGATTAAGCCCTTTTACTCGTTTTCACTTAAAACCGAGTAGCACAAGTTGTCTAACATAATTTAAAACCTCATATTCTATCATAAAACACTAAAATACACAAATTTCACTTGTGGGTATTTTTCCAAATACGAACCCTAGGTTGAATTATTGCTAGCATAAGCTTAATCAAGTTATCGGGATTCCAAAAACATAAGAACTTGAAAAACGGGGCAAGAACGGACTTACTATTGAGCTTGGAAAGCTTGAAAACCCTAGCCATGGCTTCCCCCATGCTAATTTCGGCCTCCATGAGAAAGATGACCATTTTGTGCTATTTTTCCCATTTTATTTCATTTAATATACAAATGACCAAAATGCCCTTACTACTAAACTTTCAAAAAAATTCCATCCATGTCCAATTTTTGTCCACAAACTTCAAAATGGTCTAATTACCATTTAAGGACCTTTGATTTAAAAACTCATAACAATTAAACACTTCTAACATGTAAAACTCAACTTTTGCACTTTTTACAATTTAGTCCTTTTGACCAAATTGAGTGCCCAAACGTCAAAATTTTTGAACGAAATTTTCACGAAATCATTCCGTGAAATCGTAGACCATAAAAATATAATAAAAATGAAATTTTCCTCGTCAAATTTGTGGTCCCGAAACCACTGTTCCAACTAAGCCCAAAATCAGGATGTTACATCAAATCGACTTTATTCCTGGCGCGTCTATACCAAACTGATACGATCTGCCTCAGAAGAGTCGAGTCGTATTAGTGTGCTCGATCATCGACAAGAAGTTATGTTAGGTTTAATTGAAAGGTCGGATAAGAGAAAGAAGGATATTGGTTTTGGTTCGAATGGGAATAGGTAAAAAGAATTGAAAGTTCGGGTTTAGGGTTCGAATAGGTATAGATGAATGATTTGGTTCAATTAGGTAAGGGGGAATTGAAGGGTAAGAATGAAATGGTATTATGAAATGGTACGAATAGAATGGTCAGTTTAGGTACAATTGGTAATGGAGAAATGGGGTTGAACAAAAAGTGCAAACAAGAACCAATACCGATTTGGTATCGACCCGTTGTTTATAAGCTCTTTTAGTTCGGTTTGGGTTTGGTAAAGGAAAACCTCGACCCACTATCTAACGAGATAGGAACCTTGGTATGTTTGAACGCCACACTACGAGTAGTGATAAGTTCGATTTCGACAAAGAACAACGGTTGAGACAACTAGAATGCTAGGAAGCCAATCGAATCTTTGAACGAAATTTGAGAAAAGTTTTGCCTCACAATTTTGTGATACAACCACACCTCCCGAGTTGTCGGCTGCCAATGAAGATCCTCTCGAATTACCCGTAGGACCGATCAGCTCGAGCAAAGAGATTCAAAGACGCAACAACAACCTTAGTTGATAGAGTTTGGGGTGAAACCGTTGCTGGACTTCTTGAAAGCTCTTGGACCAGCAAGCCAAGCAAACCATGCATACTCCTTCAAGCTCAAATCAGCTCAACTTCAACTTAGCTTAGCTCAACGAGCTCGTTTCAGCTCATTTCATTATTGCGTTTATTATGCTGGAATAAATCATTTAAGTTGATGTTAGTTTTATTAGTTATTTAGTTTTAATAATTAATTTGTCATAATCTGGACATGTTTTAATTATGTTCTAAATTAAGTACTTAATTAATTAGGACCAATTAAATATGTCTTAACTATTACAAAGATTAATTATGTCCAGCCTAATTTATGGTGCAAGATTTATATGTTTATGTTGCCGAATTTAATGTGTCTAAAAGGGGTTTAATTTGCTGAATTAAATGTTGTAGGTACATTACCCCTTGGATGGCATAGGTGCATGGATGATTTAAAATTGGTGTGCTGATCTTTGGTGTTCCCTAAGTGACCATTCAGCCAAACCTTACAACTCTTCAAGAAGACCGATTGGCTGCCCAAGACAAATTAAGGCTGTTCACACCCACCCGATTATTCCTTTCACACCAAGGGCTGTTCGGTTTTGTTTGTTCACACATGTGTGGCTGTTCAAATCGGTTTGTTCACATTCTAAGACTATTGAAGTGCTCTAGACAGCTCCTTAATCACATGAACATTCGGCTGAATCAAGCAGCAGTATTATTTCCAAATTCAAGCATTTGGCCGAACCTATTGATGGCATTTCAACTCCCAAACAATTCATTCAATTTTTCTATTGAATCAAGGCATATAGAAGCTGCCCCTTACCGTTCTCCATGCACAAGAAACTTCAAGGAAGCTTCATCAAAAATTCTGGAATTTTCAGAAACCATTTAGCTACCTCAAGAGCCTATTCGGTTATCCCTTGCATTCACTATAAATTTTGGCTTGTGTTACTTTGTAAAGAACTTTTTTGGACTTTTGTTGATGTTATGCTGCCAAATTTGTTAGGCAAAAACTTTTCTCAAATTTCGTTCAAAGATTCAATTGGCTTCCTAGCGTTCTAGTGTGTCAGCCGTTGCTCTTTGTCGAAACCGAACTTATCACTACTCGTAGTGTGGCGTTCAAACATACCGAGGTTCCTATCTTGTTAGATAGTGGGTCGAGGTTTTTCCTTTACCAATTCTAAACCGAACTAAAAGAGCTTATAAACAACGGGTCGATACCAAATCGGTATTGGTTCTTGTTTGCACTTTTTGTTCAACCCCATTTCTCCATTTACCTAATTGAACCAATTCCTTCATCCATACCTATTCGGACTCCAAACCCGAATTTTCAAACTCTTCTTACCTATTCTAATCCGAGCCCAAAACCAATACCTTCTTTCCTTCATCTGACCTTTTCAATTAAACCTAACGTAACTTCTTGTTGACGATCGGGCACACTAATACGACTCAACTCTTCCGAGGCGGATCGTATCATTTTGGCAGCATAACATTAACAAAGTCCAAAAGTTTTTTTTACAAAGGAAAATAACAAGTATTTATAGCCTAAAGACTAGCTAACCGAATGGACACTTTACATACTTAATAATTAAGTAAAAGTCTCATAAATGCATCTTGAAAATTCTAGAAAGAAGTCCTTTGATGTTCATGACCAGATTCGGCTATGGTGGAGATGTCTTGAAGATTCTTCATGCTTAAGGAAATGAATCAAGAATGAAAGACTCCCTTGGACATTAGCTAGGTTCGGCCAACTTGAGTAATTGAGGCAATCAATTCATGTTGTTTGGTGAAAAGTTGGGAATTAATTGAGGAGACTTCATGAGCCAAATTAAGTGTGAATGTCGATTCTTAAAGAGTCCATAGGTGTGAACACTTTGAATTGAAAGGCCATGCCATGTGAACATAATGTGAACGGCATTTTAAGGTTCATGGAGGGAGATGTTCGGCCACATGTATGAAGTAATGGGAAGCCTCCTTTTAGCCAAATAGTCACTTGGAAAAATGAAGGAGTAGCTCACCATACATGAATGGAAACATTCATGAACCTTGAACACATTGAATGTGGCCATACATGTACTTAGCCGAACATGCACCTAGGAGATTCAAAGCCCTTAACCGTCCATGTACCTCCAAAAAGACATGTTGCTTCATGCTCCATGTGTCCATTGAGTTTCTACAAGAAAATGTGAACAGAATTAATTCAAGCTAATGTGAACACAAATGTAAACATTAAATTCGGTTATGACAATTTAATTAACATCAATAAACACTTTTAAGACATATTAATGAACTAAATTTAATATGTGGTTTATTAATTAACTAATTAATGAACTTATTAAATAAAAATTTAATAGCAGTCAAATGAAGTCAAAGTAGTCTTCATGAGCTAGAATTCAACTCATGAACTAAAAATCAGGCTAGACTTGGACTCATGAGCTGGTAGTGAGCTGGATCCGAGCTGGGGAACTAGAAGTGAGCTGGTGGTGAGCTCGATGAGCTGAGCTGGACTTGTAGGTAATTGCATGGTGAGTTCAAGGAGCTGGAATCAGCTTTCTCGGAGTGTCTTAATAGCGTTTCATTCCAAAGTTGAGCTACAAAAGCTGTGATAGACTCTTTAAACTTCTTGGCTCGAGCTCGAGTGACAGGACCTTGTGGTAGCACCATAGAATCCTTGCTCGAATTAGCTGAACCATAGGGCGCGATCACGTCACAAACTGACCGGCTTATCATAGTAATCCCAAGGAGACCAATGAGCTACAAAAACAAGTGAATGAACTCCTTGAAAGGGGATTCATCCGTGAGAGCCTTAGTCCATGCGCTGTTCTGGTTTTGTTGGTGTCGAAGAAGGATGGGACTTGGCGCATGTGTGTTGATTGTCGTGCCGTGAACAAAATCACGATTAAGTATCATCATCCAATACCGCGCCTAGATGATATGCTCGACGAACTAAGTGGTGCTCAGTTGTTCTCCAAAATCGACCTCAAAAGCGGTTACCATCAAATACGGAGGCACGAGGGAGATGAATGGAAAACAACATTTAAAACTAAACACAATTTGTACGAGTGGTTGGTAATGCCATTCGGTATTACTAACGCTCCTAGTACCTTTATGCGTTTAATGAACCATGTTCTGCGAGCTTTCATTGGTAAATTTTGTGTGGTTTACTTTGATGATATTCTTGTTTATAGTAGATCCTTAGATGATCACTTAAAGCATTTACTAGCTGTTCTTGATGTGTTGCGAAAGGAAACTTTATATGCCAATCTTAAGAATTGCACATTTTGTTCTAACCAAGTTGTTTTCCTAGGATTTGTTGTCAGCTCGCAAGGACTTCAAGTTGACCAAGAAAAGGTGAAAGCCATCCGAGAGTGGCCTAGACTGACCAGCATAAGCCAAGTACGAAGTTTCCATGGCTTGGCGAGTTTTTACCATCGGTTCGTCCCAAATTTCAGCACATTGGCCGCACCTCTCACGAGCGTGATCAAAAAGAATTCTGCCTTCTTTTGGGGCGAGGAGCAAGAAAAATCTTTTATTTCACTTAAAGATCATTTAACTAATGCTCCATTACTCATATTACCTGATTTTGATAAAACATTTGAAATTGAGTGTGATGCCTCAGGTGTCAGGATTGGTGCTGTTTTGACCCAAGAAGGGAAGCCCGTGGCATATTTTAGTGAAAAACTAAGTGGCGCACCATTGAATTATCCCACATACGATAAGGAAATGTACGCTTTGATCCGGGCATTGGAAACGTGGCAACATTATTTGTGGCCGAAGGAGTTTGTCATCCATTCGGACCATGAATCACTCAAGCACATCAAAGGCCAACACAAGGTCAACAAAAGGCATGCAAAATGGGTAGAATTTCTTGAATCCTTCCCTTATGTTATACGGTATAAAAAAGGTAAGGAAAATATTGTGGTGATGCACTATCTCGTCGATATACCTTGTTAAATCATTTGGATTCAAAACTGCTTGGGTTTGCATTTTTGAAAGATTTGTATAACTCTGATGCTGATTTTGGGGATGTATATAAATTGTGTGAACATGCTGCTATTGATAAGTTTTTCAGGTTCGATGGCATCCTTTTTCGAGAAGGTAAGCTCTGTATCCCACAAAGCTTTGTGCGAGAGTTGCTTGTACTTGAGGCACATGGTGGTGGTCTCATGGGCCATTTTGGCATTGCAAAGACCTTGGCCATGCTGCAAGAACACTTCTTTTGGCCACGGATGAAACGGGATGTCCAGAAAATATGTTCACGATGTTTGGTTTGTAAGAAGGCAAAATCAAAGGTTAACCCACATGGGCTGTACATATGCCTTTACCTATTCCTGAAGGGCCTTGGGTTGATCTTTCAATGGATTTTATCTTAGGTCTACCGTGAACTCAAACCGAAAAAGATTCCATTTTTGTTGTAGTAGATCGATTTTCAAAAATGTCACATTTTATTGCTTGTTCGAAAACTGATGATGCTGTTAATATTGCTAACCTTTTCTTTAAAGAAGTTGCCGGGTTGCATGGAATTCCGAAGACGATAGTGTCCAACCGCGATGCAAAATCTCTTAGCCATTTTTGGAGGACACTTTGGAGCAAGCTAGGCACAAAGCTCTTATTCTCCACGACATGTCATCCTCAAACGGATGGACAAACCGAGGTGGTGAACAGTGTAATATCCACTCTACTACGGGCCATCATCTGTAAAAATCTCAAATCGTGGGAGGAATGCCTACCTCATATAGAGTTTGCTTATAATCGAACCATTCACTCTGCTACTAAATTCTCTCCATTTGAAATATTTTACGATTTTAATCCTTTATCTCCTCTTGACTTAATTCCATTACCTAACGATCAAATTGTTAATGTAGATGCCAAGAGGAAAGTGGACTATGTGAAACAACTGCATCAAAAGGTTAAAGCTAATATCGAGGCTAGGACAGAGCAATATGTGCGTAAGGCCAAAAAAGGGCGAAAACAAGTCATATTTGAACCCAGAGATTGGGTATGGGTTCATATGCGAAAAGAAAGGTTTCTGGCTCAGCGAAAGTTGAAGTTATTGCCGAGAGGAGATGGGCCGTTTCAAGTTTTGGAATGAATAAACGATAATTCTTATAAACTTGATCTCCCAGGTGAGTACAATGTAAGTGCTACCTTTAATGTAGCTGATCTCTCTTTCTATGATATAGGTGACGATTTGGGGGCAAATCGCTTCGAAGAGAGGGGGAATGATACGACCACACCTCCCGAGTTGTCGGCTGCCAATGAAGATCCTCTCCAATTGCCCGTAGGATCGATCACCTGAGCTTGAGCAAAGAGATTCAAAGATGCAACAACAGCCTTAGTTGATAGAGTTTGGGGTGAAACCGTTGCTGGACTTCTTGAAAGCTCTTGGACCAGCAAGCCAAGCAAACCATGCATACTCCTTCAAGCTCAAATCAGCTCAACTTCAACTTAGCTTAGCTCAACGAGCTCGTTTCAGCTCATTTCATTATTGCGTTTATTATGCTGGAATAAATCATTTAAGTTGATGTTAGTTTTATTAGTTATTTAGTTTTAATAATTAATTTGTCATAATCTGGACATGTTTTAATTATGTTCTAAATTAAGTACTTAATTAATTAGGACCAATTAAATATGTCTTAACTATTACAAAGATTAATTATGTCCAGCCTAATTTATGGTGCAAGATTTATATGTTTATGTTGCCGAATTTAATGTGTCTAAAAGGGATTTAATTTGCTGAATTAAATGTTGTAGGTACATTACCCCTTGGATGGCATAGGTGCATGGATGATTTAAAGTTGGTGTGTTGATCTTTGGTGATACGAGCTCGCCTCGACTTGAGTTGAGTCGTATGTAGATTGCCTGATCGTCTTCGAGAAAGCTTCATCGGAAATAGAAGGGATAGATAATTCAGATTGTAGTTAAATTGGTTATGTGAGTTGGGTTCAAGGATGGATAAGTAATCTTAGGTTTGGTAAGGAAAGGGAATTAAGATATTGGTAATTTTGGTTTTAGTTCAGAAAAAGGAATGAAATATGGGAATGGTGGTCCTAAGAACAAGTTGAACCGATATTAGCCAATACTGACCCGAAACTTATGAGTTCTTAAGAAGGGATGGTTGAAACGAAATAGGCCTCAATCCACTACCTAGGCAGATAGGAACCTCGGTATAAAGGGTTTTGAACGCCACACTAAAACTAGTGATAAGTTCATTTTCGTAAAGAAAGAGGTTGACGCCACTACTAGGTAGATAAGCCAACGAAAATCTTAAACGAGACTTAGAGAAGAAGAACAAAAGTTCGGTTCTATAAAGTTTGGCCAAAAAGTCCATTTACAAGAAATAAACAAACTATTTATAGCTGTTGCAAAGGCTAGCCGAATAGCCACTTTAGGTAGTAAATAGCCTTTTGTTTTCTTCCTAATTAAGCTAGAAAATTCCAGATTTATTGAGGAAGTTTCCTTGAAGCTTCTTGGCTTTGGAGAACTCATTGGACGGCATTTCTAGAAGCTGGAATTAATGGCACGTTTTGGGAGCTGAAATGCATATTTAAATTCGGCGTTGGAACTTGGGAGCTTAATTAAGCTAATGCTTGGAAGAGATGAATGGCCTTAGCATTTAAATGAGCTCCTTGAGTAGTTGGCCTGCCATAAAGTGTGAAAGCAAATCAATGGACAGCCCCTCAATGTGAACGCATGGTTGTTGGTGTGAAAATCTTGAATGCCAGCTTTGAAAATTGAGTAGCCACGTTGGGGAGAGTAACCATCAGCTTATGGTGATTGTTCCATTGACCGAACCATCATGGCTTTTGGGAAAACTAATTCAGCCACTTTAATTTGATTAAATGCCATCCCATGCTTTGCACCTGCACACACAAATTAATTCAGCACATTAATTTATTTAGACACCTTAATTTCGGGTGCTAAAGACACATTTAAAACTTGTAATAGCTAAGTAAAATTAATTATGCAAGGTTAAGACATGTATTAAATCGGTTGGAACTTAGACAAATTTAATAGAAAAAATCGGCTGGGCAAATTTAATGAGTAGCACATTTAAAACTGATCTTAAACTTGACAAATTAATTAGCTAACAAATTAAACTAGTTTAGGACACCATTATACCTAGTTATAAAGTCCAGATTTTTTGACAAAATAATTATTAAGACCTAATTAACTAATTTAACTAACAGCAAATTAAATGATTTTATTCCAGCAAATTAAACGTAAAAAAATAAAATAGGCAGAAAATAGGCTCTTAAGCTAAGTTGAGCTGATTTGAGCTTGAAGGAGAATGCATGGGTCGCTCGGCTTGCTGATCCAAAAGCTTTCGATAAGTCCAGCATTGGTTTCACCCCAAACTCAATCAACTAATGCTGTTGTTACGTCTTTGAATCTTTTGCTTGAGCTCGGGTAATCGTCCTACAGGCAACTCGAGAGGATCTACATTGGCAGCTAGCAAATCGGGAGGTGTGGTCATATCATTTGGTGTCCCCTAAGTGACCATTCGGCCAAACCTTACAACTCTTCAAGAAGACCGATTGGCTGCCCAAGACAAATTAAGGCTGTTCACACCCACCTGATTATTCCTTTCACACCAAGGGCTGTTCGGTTTTGTTTGTTCACACATGTGTGGCTGTTCAAATCAATTTGTTCACATTCTAAGACTATTGAAGTGCTCTAGACAGCTCCTTAATCACATGAACATTCGGCTGAATCAAGCAGCAGCATTAATTCCAAATTCAAGCATTTGGTCGAACCTATTGATGGCATTTCAGCTCCCAAACAATTCATTCAATTTTTCTATTGAATCATGGCCGTTCTCGATGCACAAGAAACTTCAAGGAAGCTTCATCAAAAATTCTGGAATTTTCAGCAACCAATTAGCTACCTCAAGAGCCTATTCGGCTATCCCTTGTATTCACTATAAATTGTGGCTTGTGTTACTTTGTAAAGGACTTTTGCCAAATTTTATATAGCCAAACTTTTGTTCTTGTGAGAATTTTCTTCTCTAAGTCTCGTTTAAGATTTTTGTTGGCTTATCTACCTAGTAGTGGCGTCAACCTATTTCTTTTACGAAACCAAACTTATCACTAGTTTTAGTGTGGCATTCAAAAACCCATTATACCGAGGTTCCTATCTGCCTAGATAGTGGGTCGAGGTCCATTTCGCTTCAACCATCCTTTCTTAAGAACTCAAAAGCCTCAGGTCGATATTTGCTAATATCGGTTCAACTTGTTCTTAGGACCTACCAAATCATAAATCGTCCGTTTCTCAAATATTCCAAATTCAACCGACTTTTGTTTCTTTTTCGAACCATAAAACACCTACCAACTATTCTGATACGATCACGGCTTCCCATAAGTCAAGTCCAAGCCGAGATCCGATGGTGCTACCTCAAGGGCCGATCACAAGGGCTCATCCAAAACAATTTAAAGAAGCCGTTATAGCTTTAGTTCAGCATGTGTGGGATGATGTCAACGCTAGACCTATCGAACCAGTTAGTGGCCATTTTGGAAATCCATGCCGAACTTTTCTACAAGTTCAGTTCAGCTCATCGAGCTCACCTTCAGTTCAAGTTAGCTCCCATGTAGCTCCACACCAGCTCATTAGCTCGGGACCAGCTCATTATCAGCTCACGAGTTTAAGCCCAGCTCGAGTTTAGCTCATGAATTTAACCATTAGCTCGTGGAGTTCACTTTGAATTCATTTGACTACTATTGACTTTTTAATTAATAAGTTCAATAATTAGTTAATTAATATCCTACATATTAAATTTAGTTCACATTAGTTATATTAAGTATGTCTTAAAAGTGTTTATTGATGATAATTAAATTTGTCATAACCGAATTTAATGTTGATATTTGTGTTCACATTAGTTTGAATTAATTCTGTTCACATTTCTTGTAGAAATGCAATGGACATATGGAGATTAAAAGCAAGCATGAATTTTGAAGGTGCATGGACGGTTGGGGGACTTGAATCTCTTGGGTGCATGTTCGGCCAAGTGCATGTATGACCATATTCAATGTCTTTAAGGTTCATGAATGTTTCCATTCATGTATGGTGTGCTATCTCTTCATTCTCCAAGGTGACCATTCGGCCAAAGAACACTCACACATGCATGAAGATAGCTTGGCCAATTAGCTTCCCCATGACTCTCCTTAATTCATTCACACCTATGTTCACATGGCAAGACTATTCAGTTCACCTTGTTCACACTAGAAGACTCTTCAACATTCGGTTTCACACACATGATGGCCCTTGGAGTGTCCACAATTAATTCATACTTTTTGGCCAAACATTGCTTCATTTAACAAGGTTGGCCGAACCTACAAGTGACCATTGGACATCATGCATTCACTTTGAGTTTTCTTAAGCATGAAGATTCATTCATTTCCTATTACCATAGCCGAATCTAGACATGCACATTAAGGGTTTTTCTAGAATTTTCTTTAATTAATATGTAAGCATGAAAGGCCAATCGGCTACCTAGACTTAGGCCTATAAATACTTGTTCAATTTTCATGTAAAGGACTTTTGAAACTTATGTTAATGTTATGCTGCCGAAATTGTGAGGCAAACTTTTCTTATATTTCGTTCAAAGATTCGTTTGGCATTCATAGTGTGGCGTGCAACATACTGAGGTTCCTATCTTGTTAGATAGTGGGTCGAGGTTTTCCCTTACCAAACCTATAACCGAACTCAAAAGGCTTAATCAACGGGTCAATACCATTTCGGTATTGGTTCTTGAAAGTACCTTTAGTAGTTCAAACCCGTTCTCTTTTTTACCTAATCGAACCTAAACCGACCAATTTGTTCATATCCTTTTGTTCCTACCCTTTCCTTCCTACCATTCCATTCATACCCCTCTTTTACTTTGACCATACCTTCAACTCAACTAAACCTAACGTAACTTCTCGTAGACGATCGGGCAATTTACATACGACTCGACTCTTCCCGAGACGGTTCGTATCATATCCTAACTTCCTTCTTTCTTAAACCTAAACTAATCACCCTTCTCGAACCTCAACTTTGACATTCAAGTCTCATTCAAACCCGAAATCACTTCTCCATTCCATTCTAATCAACACCTTCTCGTAGACGATCGGGCAAACTATATACGACTCAACTCAAGTCGAGGTGAGCTCGTATCAATAGAGGTTTTTTTTTGAACTTTGTTTTATTGTTTCTTTCTTAATGAAACTATTTGGAGAGGATCTTTCTCCCATATTTCGTTGAACACTTGTTGGCCTATCTAGTTCTTAGTTGGTGTCAACCTTGTTCTTCTTCTGAACTTATCGTTCAACCGAGTGTGGCGTTCACCCTTATACCGAGGTTTCTACTTTGCTAAGTAGCGGGTCGAGGTTTATCACTTTCATCCTCCACCTTGAAAGCCTATAAGCATTTGGGTCAATATTTTCTAATATTGGTTCGTGCTTGCTTTTAAGAACCCTTTCTTCTATATCCATCATTAAACCATTATACATAGCTTCCATCCTATTTTCCTATCAACTTCATTCCAAAAGCGAATTGAATGATACTTTCTCATCGGGCAACTCAGTATACGACTCGACTCTCCCCGAGGGGGTTCGAATCATTTGGTATCAGAGCTACTCAAACGAGAAGTACGTATGAAAAAATTATCCCGAGAATAGTACAGGTGTACGCAAGTAAGTAGGATCCAGAAAAAAAAGTATAGAAAAAAATTTTTCGTATACCGAAGTTTCTCATTTTGATTAGTTTGTTGTTGTTACTACAAAAACAAAAACCTATGCAGCCGAAGAAAAAAATCACGTACAAAAGTGTTCCTATTGTATTTAGTTTGCTGATATAGTAATTATACAAGTTTAAAAAAAAATTCGAAAAAAAATCTGAAAAAAATTGAAGCGAAAACTTGTTCTATTGTAATTCAGTCCCGATCCATCTTCTATTCTACTATCCCTAATCATATACATGCCACACTTTTAACCCAATTCCCTACTCTTTCAGCCAGCCCTAAAACTAAACGCATCTCCCTTGTTACCCTATTGAAACTGATACGAACCGCCTCAGGGAGAGTTGAGTCGTATGCTGAGTTGCCCGATCGTCTACGAGAAAGTATCGTTCAATTCGCTTTTGAAATGAAGTTGATGGGAAAATAGGACGGAAGCTATGTATAATGGTTTTATGATGGTTTATGGATAAGAATAATATGTATAGGTTCGGTTAAGTTGGAAGGGAAAGTGATAGAAGTTAATAGATGATGGATATGGAAGAAAGGGTTCTTAAAAGCAAGCACGAACCAATATTAGAAAATATTAACCCAAATGCTTATAGGCTTTCAAGGTGGAGGATGAAAATGATAGAACCTCGACCCACTATTTAACAAAGTAGGAACCTCGGTATATGGGTGAACGCCACACTATTTGATAGTGATAAGTTCGGGATAGTGAAGAACAGGGTTGACGCCACTAGGCTTCCTAGATAAGCCAACGAAGTCCTCAACGAAATATGAGAGAAAGAAATCTCACAAATTCCATGAAAGTTTAACAAAGTTTCATTGAGTGAAAATGATACGAACCGTCTCGGGAAGAGTCGAGTCGTATGTAAATTGCCCGATTGTCTACGAGAAGTTGCGTTAGGTTTAGTTGAGTTGAAGGTATGGTCAAAGTAGAAAAAGGGGTATGGATGGAATGGTAGGAATGAAAGGGTAGGAACAAAAGGATATGAACAAATTGGTCAGTTTAGGTTCGATTAGGTAAAGAAGAGAACGGGTTTGAACTACTAAAGGTACTTTCAAGAACCAATACCGAAATGGTTTCGACCCATTGATTAAGCCTTTTGAGTTCGGTTATAGGTTTGGTAAGGGAAAACCTCGACCCACTATCTAACAAGATAGGAACCTCGGTATGTTGAACGCCACACTATGAATAGTGATAAGTTCGGGTACGACAAAGAACACGGTTGACACAACTAGAATGCTAGGAACGCCAAACGAATCTTTGAACGAAATATAAGAAAAGTTTGCCTCACGATTTTGGCAGCATAACATTAACAAAAGTTTCAAAAGTCCTTTACATGGAAATTGAACAAGTATTTATAGGCCTAAGTCTAGGTAGCCGATTGGCCTTTCATGCTTACACATTAATTAAAGAAAATTCTAGAAAAATAACTCTTAATATGCATGACCAGATTCGGTTTTGGGAATGGTGGATGAATGCGTCTTCATGCTTAAGAAAACTCAAAGTGAATGCATGATATCCAATGGTCACTTGTAGATTCGGCCAACCTTGTTAAATGAAGCAATGTTTGGCCAAAAAGTATGAATTAATTGTGGACACTCCAAGAGCCATCATGTGTGTGAAACCGAATGTTGAAGAGTCTTCTAGTGTGAACAAGGTGAACCGAATGGTCTTGCCATGTGAACATAGGTGTGAACGAATTAAGGAGAGTCATGGGGAAGCTAATTGGCCAAGCTATCTTCATGCATGTGTGAGTGTTCTTTGGCCGAATGGTCACCTTGGAGAATGAAGAGATAGCACACCATACATGAATGGAAACATTCATGAACCTTAAAGACATTGAATATGGTCATACATGCACTTGGCCGAACATGCACCTAAGAGATTCAAGCCCCCCAACCGTCCATGCACCTTCAAAATTCATGCTTGCTTTTAATCTCCATATGTCCATTGTGTTCCTATAAGAAATGTGAACATAATTAATTCAAACTAATGTGAACACAAATATCAACATTAAATTCGGTTATGACAAATTTAATTATCATCAATAAACACTTTTAAGACATACTTAATATAACTAATGTGAACTAAATTTAATATGTAGGATATTAATTAACTAATTATTGAACTTATTAATTAAAAAGTCAATAGTAGTCAAATGAATTCAAAGTGAACTCCATGAGCTGATGGTTAATTCATGAGTTAAACTCGAGCTGGGCTTAAACTCGTGAGCTGATAATGAGCTGGTCCCGAGCTAATGAGCTGGTGTGGAGCTACATGGGAGCTAACTTGAACTGAAGGTGAACTCGGTGAGCTGAACTGAACTTGTAGAAAAGTTCGGCATGGATTTCCAAAATGGCCACTAACTGGTTCGATAGGTCTAGCATTGACATCATCCCACACATGCTGAACTAAAGCTATAACGGCTTCTTTAAATTGTTTTGCACGAGCCCTTGTGATCGGCCCTTAAGGTAGCACCATCGGATCTCAGCTTGGACTTGACTTATGGGAAGCCGTGATCGTATCAGAAAATTCTAACCTCTTACAAATGAAATAACATATATTTATAGCCTAAATAAAAGTAGCTGAATGGACAAGCTTAAAAGCTAAGAAATTCGGCCATAAACACCTAGATAATTCTAGAAGAAAAATCATGAATATCCATGAATGTGCAGCCCTTTAATGTTCCATCATCCCCCTTGGCTGAATGAAGCTTTAATGCACCTTGAATACTTGAATGGTTAGCTTGAAAATGGATCATGCATGAAACGTCCCAATGTATGTTCCTCCATAAATTCGGTCCATGAACCTTCAAAAACATGAACATTAAATAGCCCCTACTTGCATGAACGTCTCCAATACATGTACTCCCTTAAATGTCGTCCATTGAACCTCAATTCTACATGCACCTCTTCATACATTGCACCAAGCCCTACATGAACTTGCATTAATTTCCTTCCATGCATGCATGTGTGCCGCCCAAAAGGATTGGATCTTCTAGATACATTCATGCATGAATCTTCATCATTCATGTAACCGAATGTGCATTTGAACCCAAACATTCATGTATTTTGTGCATTCATGTATTTGACAAATACGTGAACTTGTAAACACCTTGAATCTGGTCATGCATGCACCTAATTAAATGTTGTTCATTCATTAAATGTTGTTCATTCATGCATGTGGGATGTCCAAAAGAGATGTTTCTTCAAGCATTCATTGCGCCGTCCATGAGTATTGTACCTACAAGAAATAAAACTATTCATAAGACATCATGTGAACACACATAAATTCAGCACAATGTGAACACATTTAAGTTATGTGATATCTATGACATATTAATAACAAATATTAATATAAGACAAGTTTAATGCTTAAATAAATATGTGTAAATTTTATTTAATGCATTAAAGACAAAATCGAATTAAACTAAAATGAGCTAAGCTTTAGCTCGTGAGCTAAAGTTGAGCTGAGATTAAGCTCCTAAGCTGAAGCTGAGCTAAGGTTTAGCTCGTGAGCTGAATATGAGCTAGGAGTGAGCTCGGTTTAGCTCAGGCAAGTTGGATTGAGCTGGATTTGAGCTGGACGGAGCTCGTGGAGCTGGAAATGAGCTGGGATCAGCTTGCCAACATGTCAATGCTTGGCTTGACAGACTTGTTCAATGAAGTTCGCGGGGCGTGCTCGTATCATCCCCCCCTCTTTTAGGCGACTTGTCCTCAAGTCGAGCTGTTTGTCCATGGGAGAACTTTGACTCGTGCATGGCTTTCCTCGATCAAATGGGATGGAAGATGTCATACAAACCTGAAAAATTCTTACCACAGCCAGTAAAAAGAAACTCAAAGGAGTCAGATTCAATTGTGTTCGATAGTTCATAAAAAATTCATTCAATCGAACATATGCCAAAAATCTCAATTGGTCAAAGCAAGCATACGTAAATTTATCGAAGAGTTTCGTTAGACCATCGTTGCAAACATGAAAACTAAGTTGGATCAAGGGATAATTGGTTGAAAATGATGGCAGGCACTTAAACACATTATTCCTCATTCAAAACCTTTTAATATCTTTAATCGAATATAGCAACTCATTTGGTCCTTTGTCTTGCTCATGCAAGGTATGCCATGGCCAGAGGTATGCTAACTCTTTCTTTCGTTTTTGAACAACATGAGGGTTGTCTCCAAATTCCAACATAATAATCACATCATTACAATGCCAAAAGGAAAAATCCATCACATCACAGTATATATAATTTCCAAACAACAAATCAATGGAATTTTCAACTTCAATCGAATTGAGCAAAGATATTTGAAAATTTTCAGATGACTTACCTTGACGAATATGAAGAGAAGACAATTGAGGATTGGGTTTACCTTTCTCGGTCAAAATGAATCTTCTCTCTTTGGATAGATAACGTAAGACAAACCTATTACTCTAATAAATTTGAATAGGTGGTGACGCACCATGACATGTCTTGCTCCTCGAAGGGTGGAATTCACAAAAATAAGAATGGTTAGTATTATCAAAAACTATGGACTTAAATGGAAAAGGAAAGTTACCATGGAAATTTGATTCAATTCTAAAAACATAGGTTGGCCTTACTTTCTCGAAATGAAACGAAAATTTCAGATGTGGCCAAACAAGGTGATTAATAAATGAATCAAAATTGAAACCCAAATCATTGAATTTCACCTTCTTATCAAAAGTTTGAACATCAAGCAAACATATTTTGATTGCAAATGATGCAAAGTGCTTAATGTTTCCATAAAATGAATTCATGTAGCAAATACCAGGCTTGAACACATGAACTTGTTTAGGAATTCCAACAAGCAACATATTAGAAAAAGATATAATCAATTCACCACACAAATTATATTTCACTAGTTTAAACACACATGTTGATTTGACAAAACCGAGCATACCAAAATGCAAAGGTTCATACTTCAAGAGTATTAATCGGGAATGCAAATCACTACATGGAAATTTCGCACAAAAACTCAAAGATTGTTCATGAAGAACACAATTGCACATATCATGTGAAGATCTTTTAACATGGATGCCAAACAAAGAATTTCTAATGAACATGCAACTTTTCAAACAGGCAGATTTATCACAAATCAATTGAGTAGGCATATTTAAACATAAAGATTTAACACATGAGTTCAAAAAGTTTGCAGGGTCAAACACATCAGAATTTTACGTGACAGACTTTGATCAAACATGTTCAAAATTCGCTTAGAGAAAACTAATCCAATGTTGTCAACAAATTTTCCAATGTAGTAATCGTCATAAGAAAAGCTGTATATGGCACCTTTTAAAACAAATTCGTTAACAATAGTAAGTGAACAAAAATTATCCAAATCAAGTGACTTTGACTCGATAAACAAAGAATCCTTACCTTCCTTACCTTCGATCGCAAGTGGGTGGTAGTCATTTGCGAACTTACCTTTTTCGAACAACCAAAAACACCTCTCATTTGGAAGGTAATGTAGATGGAATTGGTCGCACAAACTTCTAGGAACCTAAAAAGTTAATTCACAAGAAGATCGAACATGTGGGTTAGTAGAAATAATCCTCACTTGCTCACTTGTTTTCTCACTCGATTCTTTTTCTTCTGAATCACTCGTTTCTTTTGTTTCAATTTCTTTTTCATCTTCTTTTTCACTCTCAAATTTCTTTTCGTTCTATTTTTCAATCTCATTTTCTTTTTCATTTTCTTTTTGATTTTCAAAGGCTTTTTCAAGATCTCTCAAGATTCGCTCATTTTCTCTCTTACTTGCCTCTTGCCTCTCTTTTCTTTTTATTTCATTTTCTTTTTCTTCTTTTGCTTTTTCTTTTCTTTGTTTTCTCTTTACAAGAATGTACAAAAGAATGATGAGAATACAAATCTTGTTCAAAAGATGAAGAACTATTTGCGTATGATTCACAATCAAAACTTCGTGAAGAATACTCCGAGTAAGATTTCTTTGAAGATCTAGTAGGAGTATGTCTTTCTCTTCGAACGCCATCTTGGAACGAATCAAAATCGTAATCGGCTTTTCGTCTTCTCGAATTTCTTGATGAAAAGGACTTTCGATCGAAGTCACTTCTCGAATTCGCTGATGAATATGAGTCATAGTATGAATCTCTTTGTCTCGAAGTAGATGATGAAAAGGAATCACGATTGGAACTTTTTTTCAGGTAGTAGTCGGGGGTATATCTCCGTGGGGTTCTTGGTTTCGTTTTACGACTTGAAGAAACTCGATCACTTTGGTCTCGTTTAGTCGCCATTCTTCGCATTTCTTGAACCAAGTATTGGTATTCCGATTCAGTGAACTCTTCGCGTGACATGATTTTTGTTGCTAAAAAGAAAATGTTAGATCACAAAACAAAAATTAAAAAAAATTAAGTACCTCACCACAAACCTCACTATTTCGCTTGGAAAGAAGAAGAAAAAAAAGGTGTCATTCCCGCTCGTGTTTACACTCATTTGCCTTTTACCTCCACTCAAATGATCTCACTCACTCATGACTTTTTCCACTCCTTTCTCCACTTATAACCTTGTAACAGACTTAGTATGACTTGATCTCTAGTATTGTGGGTCGGTTTCAAATGGTTTTACAAAGGATAACATATGAGGGGTTACGAGTTGGTTAAAAGAAAAGGAAATTGGGTAAAAAAAAAGTGTGGCGTGGATGAGATTAGAATAGAAGATGAATTGGGAACAATATCAAACCAAGGGCTTTGACATTGGAACAACAATCGAATTGCATTAAACACTTTTTTTTTAGATTTTTTTCGAATATTTTTTTGAATTTTTTTATATAATTTTTTTTATAACTACTAAAATGATAATTACAACACAATACTCAAATCTCAGGAAGTAGTTTTTTTTTTTTGTATATATTTTTTTTGTTTATAAACTACTAAAAAGGTAAATACAGTATAATACTTGAATTTCACGAAATAAAATTTTTTTTCTACTCTTTTTTTTCTGAACCTACCTCGGGAATGCTCCGCTTCAAACGTCTAAGCTTCTCATTTTAGGTAGCTCTGATACCAAATGATACGAACCGCCTCAGGGAGAGTCGAGTCGTATACTGAGTTGCCCGATCGTCTACGAGAAAGTATCGTTCAATTCGCTTTTGAAATGAAGTTGATGGGAAAATAGGACGGAAGCTATGTATAATGGTTCTATGATGGTTTATGGATAAGAATAATATGTATAGGTTCGGCTAAGTTTGGAGGGAAAGTGAAAGAAGTTAATAGATGATGGATATGGAAGAAAGGGTTCTTAAAAGCAAGCACGAACCAATATTAGAAAATATCGACCCAAATGCTTATAGGCTTTCAAGGTGGAGGATGAAAATGATAGAACCTCGACCCACTACTTAACAAAGTAGAAACCTCGGTATATGGGTGAACGCCACACTATTTGATAGTGATAAGTTTGGGATAGTGAAGAACAGGGTTGACGCCACTAGGCTTCCTAGATAAGCCAACGAAGTCCTCAACGAAATATGAGAGAAAGAAATCTCACAAATTCCATGAAAGTTTAACAAAGTTTCATTGAGTGAAAAGTCTAACCTCTTACAAATGAAATAACATATATTTATAGCCTAAATAAAAGTAGCTGAATGGACAAGCTTAGAAGCTAAGAAATTTGGCCATAAACACCTAGATAATTCTAGAAGAAAAATCATGAATATCCATGAATGTGCAGCCCTTTAATGTTCCATCATCCCCCTTAGCCGAATGAAGCTTTAATGCACCTTGAATACTTGAATGGTTAGCTTGAAAATGGATCATGCATGAAACGTCCCAATGTATGTTCCTCCATAAATTCGATCCATGAACCTTCAAAAACATGAACATTAAATAGCCTCTACTTGCATGAATGTCTCCAATACATCCCTTAAATGCCGTCCATTGAACCTCAATTCTACATGCACCTCTTCATACATTGCACCAAGCCCTACATGAACTTGGATTAATTTCCTTCCATGCATGCATGTGTGCCGTCCAAAGGGATTGGATATCTTCTAGATACATTCATGCATGAATCTTCATCATTCATGTAACCGAATGTGCATTTGAACCCAAACATTCATGTATTTTGTGCATTCATGTATTTGACAAATACATGAACTTGTAAACACCTTGAATCTGGTCATACATGCACCTAATTAAATGTTGTTCATTCATGCATGTGGGATGTCCAAAAGAGATGTTTCTTCAAGCATTCATTGCACCGTCCATGAGCATTGTACCTACAAGAAATAAAACAATTCATAAGACATCATGTGAACACACATAAATTCAGCACAATGTGAACACATTTAAGTTATGTGATATCTATGACATATTAATAACAAATATTAATATAAAACAAGTTTAATGCTTAAATAAATATGTGTAAATTTTATTTAATGCATTAAAGACAAAATCGAATTAAACTACAATGAGCTAAGCTTTAGCTCGTGAGCTAAAGTTGAGCTGAGATTAAGCTCCTAAGCTGAAGCTGAGCTAAGGTTTAGCTCGTGAGCTGAATATGAGCTAGGAGTGAGCTCGGTTTAGCTCAGGCAAGTTGGATTGAGCTGGATTTGAGCTGGACAGAGCTCGTGGAGCTAGAAATGAGCTGGGATCAACTTGCCAACATGTCAATGCTCGGCTTGACAGACTTGTTCAATGAAGTTCATGGGGCATGCTCGTATCAGAAGCTGACCCCTAAGCCTACATAAGGCCTTGGAAAGTCCGACTATGAAGTTACGAGAGAAAAGATTGAGAGGTAAAAGGCACGAGCGAGTGGGATCATTCGAGTGGAGGTAAAAGCCAAACGAGTGTAAACACGAGCGGAGTGACACCTTTTCCTTCTTCTTTCCAAGCAAAATTGTGAGGTTTGTGGTGAGGTACTTAATTTTTAATTTTGTTTTGTGATCTAACATTTTCTTTTCAGCAACAAAAATCATGTCATGCGAAGAGTTCACCGAATCAGAATACCAATACTTTGTACAAGAAATGCAAAGAATGGTGAAGTCCAAATTCGATAAGTTGCATGAGAGATTAGATCGATTGGAACAAAGAGATCCACGAGAAAGAGTTTCATCAAGTCGAAACATAGAGTCGAGAACCCCACGAAGATATACACCCAATTATTACTTGAGAAAAGAGTCCCATTGTGATTCCTATTCGACATCAACTTCAAGACCAAGAGATTACTATCGAGATTCTTTTTCGTTAAGGAATTCGAGAAGTCAAGAAGCTGACTATGATTTTTACTCCGTTCGAGAAGACGTCCAAAATGAAATCCGAAGAGATAGATATACCTCTTCCCGAACTTCAAAAAAATCATTCAAGGAGTGTTCTACATGAAGTTTTTCACACGCAAATAGTTCTTGGCCTTTCAAACATGATCTCTATTCTCAAGACTCTTTTGTACATTCTTGTAAAGAGAAAACAAAGAAAAGAAAAGAAAAAGCAAAAGAAGAAAAAGAAAACAAAATAAAAATAAAAGAGAGGCAAGAGGCAAGTAAGAGAGAAAATGAGTGAATCTTGAGAGAACTTGAAAAAGCCTTTAAGAAAGACTTTGGAAAACAAAAAGGAAATGAAAAAGAAAATGAGATTGAAAAAGAGAATGAAAAAGAGTTTGAGAGTGAAAAAGAAGATGAAAAAGAAATTGAAACAAAAGGAACGAGTGATTCAGAAGAAAAAGAATCAAGTGAGAAAACAAGTAAGCAAGTGAGGATTATCTCTACTAACCCACATGTTCGATCTTCTTGTGAATTAACTTTTCAGGTTCCTAGAAGTTTGTGTGACCAATTCCATCTACATTACCTTCCAAACGAGAGGTGTTTTATGTTGTTCGAAAAAGGTAAGTTTGCAAATGACAACCACCCACTTGCGATCGAAGGTAAGGAAGGTAAGGATTCTTTATTTATTGATTCGAGGCCGTTTGAATACAAAGTTGCTCATATAGATTTTTATGGCCTTATTTTTGAAAATCCTCCATCTTTTTATTTGGTTAATTACTGTTCACATATTAATGTTAACGATGTTGTTTCAAAAGATGTCATGAAGATTCTGTCTTATGACATGTTTTATAACGACAATTCTGTTGATTCTATTGGATTGGTTCATCCTGTGCAAATTGTGAATGTGTGTGATAGCAGTTTTTCACGTTCTGATTTGTTTGATTATAAAAATTCTTTGAATTCATCTTTCTATTTAAATGTGCCTATTCAAATGATTTGTGATGGATTTGAATTTCTGAAAGGTCACATGATCACAACTTCTTTGCTCGATATATGCGTTAAAAGATTTTTGCATGAAATAATTGATCTGTTTGACTTTGTTCTTCAAGATAAATCTCTGAAATTTTATGCGAGATTTCCCTGCTTTGATCTATCTGTTCGAGTAGAAATTATGATGCAAGATTGTTCGAGTATTTGCATGTTTAAGTTTCCTTTGATTTACTTGCATGATAACATGTTGCATCGTTTCTTTGGTGATAAAATGAATATGCTTGGTTGTGCCAATTTTTCAAGTCTAATTGAACGAGTGAAATTTGAATCATGCGATGAGTTGATTATATTTTCCTTATTTAACATGTTGCCTGCTAAATAAAATGACCAAGTTCGTGTGTTCAAGCCTGGTATTTGCTACATGAATTCATTTTATGAAAACATTAAGCACTTTGCATCATTTGCATTCAAAATATGTTTGCTTGATGTTCGAACTTTTGATAAGAAGTTGAAATTCAATGATTTGGATTCAATTTTGATTCATTTACTAATCACCTTGTTTAGCCACATCTAAAATTTTCGTTCCATTTTGAGAAGGTAAGATCGACTTATGCTTTGGGACTTGAATCAAATTTCAACGATGATTTATTTTTTTGTTTTCAGTCCATACCTCCTATTGAAACTAACCTTTTACATTTTTGTGAATGTAACCCTTTAAAAAGCATGAGCTGTCATGGTGTGATCTGGCTCGGGTAGATGAGTTGAATTCACGTAGTTGCCCAATCGTAGTTCGAGAGAGTCTTTCGTGCCTCGAATTTTAGTAATAAAAGTAAAATAATGGATTAGAATAAGCGGAAGGTTTCAAGAAGGGTAAGTTTAGTAATAGGTTCGGTTATGTGTAGCAAAGATGGGTGATGGATAAATGGGTCGGTTTGGTTACAAGAAGGAAAGTTGAAAGATGGGGGATGGAAAAACGAACTCAACGTCAGGAATGATTCAACACTAAGAAGTGTCACCCCGGTTCCTATATTGTTAAGGTGAAGTATGGATAGAAAGATAGGTGAACGCCACACCAAGATTGGTGATAAGTTCAAACAAGATGATTGACACCACTAGCACAAGCCAGATAAGTCTTTTGAAACTTGTACGAGATATGAGAGGAAGCAACCTCACAAGAACAAATGTTCATTAACAATTTTGGCAAAAGTCCCTTACAATTGAAAGAAAACAAATACTTATAGGCACATAGATGACCATTCATATTCGGCATCTAGTTGTTCACACAATAATAAAAACGTTCACACTAATGTATTAAAATAGTTCATAAATTCGGCAGATTCATGAACTAGTTGAATGGACACTTTCTTCCCCCTAAGTGTGTGCATGAATGCTTAATCATAAAGAAAGGCTTCAAGTGACTTGTATGTGCACCAAAGGTTGCATTCATCTCCTTGGGACGTTCATGCACTTGTATGGAACATGTATCCTCATAATTAAACTCTTTAATAGCATGTAGGTTCATAAATGGCAGCATGAACCTAGTAAATTCGTTCTCCCCTTTGTGCATACACTTAATTCAATCAATGTGTTGAATTATTGAGTTAATTCCTTCCTTTGGACGTTCTTGAACCCATCCATGCATGTGTAGTAGCTTATAGGTCAATTCAAAGTGTGAACAGCTACTTCTTGGCCGAATAAGTGCCTTGGAAAGTTAGGAGGCAGCCACCATGCATGCACTTAAGCCATTCATGCATTCTATCATCCCCTGTATTTGATCCATTCATGGACCAGCCTTTAATGTCCATACATGCATTCGAGACATGCATGAATTTGTAGAAACCTTGCATCTAGCCGTACATGCACCAGCATTTAATACTTCTTCATTCATGAGTGTGGAATGCCCAAAAGAGATGTTTCTTCATCCATACATTGTACCGTCAAAGGGATGTACCTACATGAGATAAACAAGTCATTAAGATATCTCATGGACACTCATAAATTTGGCATGATGTGAACACATTAATGTCATGCATTAATTGAGCTATGTGAACATAATCAATTTATGTAATGACTATGGCATATTAATAAAAAAATATTAATATAAGACAAGTTTAATGCTTAAATAAATATGTGCAAATTTTTATTTAATGCATTAAAGACAAAATCGAGTTTAAACTAAAATGAGCTAAGCTTTAGCTCGTGAGCTAAAGTTGAGCTGAGGCTAAACTCCTAAGATGAAGTTGAGCTAAGGTTTAGCTCGTGAGTTGAAAGTGAGCTAGGAGTGAGCTCGGTTTAGCTCAGGCAAGATGGATTGAGCTCGAATAAGCTGGATTTGAGCTGGACGGAGCTCGTGGAGCTGGAAACGAGCTTGGATCAGCTTGCCAACATGTCATTTCTCGGCTTGACAGACTTGCTCGATAAAGTTCGCGGGGCGTGCTCGTATCAGTTTGGGACTGCATTAATGCAAATCAAGCTGATGATTTATTTTCTCTAAAGGAGGTGCTGGTTCGGTCATTGTAACAACCACAACAAGCTGCTGATTGTCTCCTTGTGTTCACATCTCATGGCCAGCTAGCTACCCAAGGAGTACATTAAACTTCAAGTTCATTCAGCTCTTTTAAGCATCAGCTCAATTAAGCTTCCCAAACACCAAGGCCAAATTTATTGATGCAATTTAGCTCGCAAGATATCCAATTAAATTCCAGCTGAACAAGTGCCTCTAGAAGCTGTCCATTAATGTTCTCCATGGCTAAGAAGCTTCAAGGAAATTTCATAAATAATTCTGGAATTTTCTAGCATAATTAAGCTGAAATCAAATGGCTGTTCAGCTATCTAAAGTTGGCTATTTGGCTAGCCTTTTAAATACTATAAATAGCTAGCTCATTTTCTTGTTTAAAAACTTTTGTCAATTTTGAATGAACATATATCATTTTGTGAGAATTTATCTTCTCTCAAATTTTGTTATAGACTTGTTGGCTTATCTATTGTCCGTGGCATCAACCTAGTCTTTCTTTTTCGAACTTATCACTCCAAACGAGTGTGGCATTCAACCTAACCATACCTTCAGTTCTTACCTTTGATAGGTAACGGGTTAAGGTCTCTTACCTTTCGAAACTTGTACGAGATATGAGAGGAAGCAACCTCACAAGAACAAATGTTCATTAACAAATTTGGCAAAAGTCCTTTACAAATGAAATCAACAAACTATTTATACTAGTTTCTTATGCTAATCGAATAGTCCATTCATGAACTTAACGATTAAGTAATGAACCTAATTAAGACATGAACCTTCTAGAAAAATGACCAATGGTGTCCTTGTCCATGTTCGGCCAAATGGGAGATGAATGGGCAGCTTCATGTATGAGCAAGCTTTGGAAGCCAATGGGATTGTCTAGGTTCGGCCGTGGGATGCATGAAACTCCCAAAGGGTGTCTCTTGGCCGAATAGGTGCTTAGGAAACTCCAAGGGTCCTCCCACATGCATCGGTTGTACATGGAACTTGGAAGGGGCCTTGAACCTAGCCGTACATGCACTTGCATTGATTACCCCCCATTCATGCATGTGTGCCGTCCAAGGGAGATGCACCTTTCAATATGCATTAACCTTCCATGTACATGAATGTATGTCCTCCAAACATTGAACCGGTCCATGCATGTATCCTCCCATTCAATGAACTTTCCCGTTCATGCACCTTGCATTAAATGCCATGAATGTATCTTCCAAATTCGGCTAACCTACAAAATTAAATAACATAATTAAATAACACACAACTATTCATATAATTATAATTTAAAATAATAACTAAATAACTTAATACTAACTAAATTTGAACACAATAATTATAAGTCAACTTATAATAAATTCAGCTAGCTCAAATAGTCAAAAACACTTAGTGAGCTAAATTGAGCTAGGGAATTCGGCATGAGCTATAACAAACTTAGTTATAAGCTAGATTAATACTTAATTTATTGAAATGAAAAAGGAATGAGCTGAAACGAGCTAAATTCGAGCTCAAACGAGCTAAAACGAGCTCAAGTGAGCTGATGGGAACTGAATGGCGCATGGGGGAGCTGAAGAGGAGCTGAGGTCGGATTGCAAAATGGTGCATGGAGTCTTCAAGGAGTTATTCTTAGCTCCTCCAACGTTATAGAGCTGGTTATCATCCCAAATGTGCATCACAAAGGCTGATATAGCATCTTGAAGTTGCTTGGTTCGAGCTCGGGTCATGGGACCTTTTGGCAGCTCAATAGATCCTTGGTGTGCATTCGAGGATGCCCCGGGTGTGCTCACATCATGGTGCTTCATCACCCACCCAAGTTGATCGAGATAAAAGGTTTGTTTTACATTATCTGTCCAAAGAGAGAAGATTCATCTTGTTTTAAAAAGGTAAAACCGATCATAAATTTTCTTCTCTTCAAGATCGACAAGGTAAAGTTTACGAAAATTTTCAAATACCTTTACTCTATTCGAATGTTGTTGAAAATCTTTTTGATGGTTTGATGTTTGGAAATTGTTTGTACCTTGTTGTGATTGATTGTTGTCTTTGGCCTAGTAGTGATCCGTTTGTGTTGGAAAGTGATTACACAAATCATGTTGTTAATAAGCGAAAGAGTGAGTTAGTTTCCAATTGGCCATGTTAAACTTTGCGTGTACATTCCCATGAATTGTTATTTTTGAATAAGCATATTGAAAAGTTTTGGTTGTGGATTAACGTATTTGAATCTTTACAAATATTCATGACTAATTACCCCTTGATTCAGCTAAGTTCACATGTTTGTAAAGATGGCTTAACAAGACTTTTTGATAAATTTACGTATGCTTATTTTGCACAATTAAGATTCTGGGCATATGATCAGTTGAATGCGTTTTCCTTGAATTTTGATTATCATGTGTCTCTAACTTCTTTGAGTTTCTCTTATCCAAAATTGGTGAGACTTTTTCAGGTTTGTGTGACATATTCCATCCCATTTGATCGAGGAAAACCATCCACGAGTCAAAGTTCTCCCATGGACAAACAGTTCGACTTGAGGACAAGTCGCCTAAAAGAGGAGGGGATGATATGAGCACACCCCGCGAGCTTTATCGAACAAGTCTGTCAAGCCAAGCATTGACATGTTGGTAGGCTGATCCCAGCTCGTTTCCAGCTCCACGAGCTCCGTCCAGCTCAAATCCAGCTTATTCGAGCTCAATCCAACTTGTCTGAGCTAAACCGAGCTCACTCCTAGCTTATATTCAGCTCACAAGCTAAACTTAGCTCAACTTCAGCTTAGGAGTATAATCTCAGCTCAACTTTAGCTCATGAGCTAAAGCTTAGCTCATTTTAGTTTAAACTCAGTTTTGTCTTTAATGCACTAAATAAAAATTTGCACATATTTATTTAAGCATTAAACTTGTCTTATATTAATATTTGTTATTAATATGTCATAGTCATTACATAAATTGATTATGTTCACATAGCCGAATTAATGCATGACATTAATGTATTCACATCATGCCAAATTTATGAGTGTTCATGAGATGTCTTAATGACTTGTTTATTTCATGTAGGTACATCCCTTTGGATGGCACATGCATGTAAGGAATTAATGCAAGGTGCATGCATAGAAAGGTTCAATGGACGGCAATCAAGAGGCATATGCATGTTCATGACGGTCATTCATGTATTTGAAGATTCATGGATCAAATTAATGATGGAACATGATACGATCACGGCTTCCCATAAGCCAAGTCCAAGCCGAGATCCGATGGTGCTACCTCAAGGGCCGATCACAAGGGCTCGTGCAAAACAATTTAAAGAAGCTGTTATAGCTTTAGTTCAGCATGTGTGGGATGATGTCAATGCTAGACCTATCGAACCAGTTAGTGGCCATTTTGGAAATCCATGCCGAACTTTTCTACAAGTTCATTTCAGCTCACCAAGCTCACCTTCAGTTCAAGTTAGCTCCCATGTAGCTCCACACCAGCTCATTAGCTCGGAACCAGCTCATTATCAGCTCACGAGTTTAGGCCCAGCTCGGGTTTAGCTCATGAATTAACCATCAGCTCATGGAGTTCGCTTTGAATTCATTTGACTACTATTGACTTTTTAATTAATAAGTTCAATAATTAGTTAATTAATATCCTACATATTAAATTTAGTTCACATTAGTTATATTAAGTATGTCTTAAAAGTGTTTATTGATGATAATTAAATTTGTCATAACCGAATTTAATGTTGATATTTGTGTTCACATTAGTTTGAGTTAATTATGTTCACATTTCTTGTAGGAACGCAATGGACATAAGGAGATTAAAAGCAAGCATTAGTTTGAGTTAATTATGTTCACATTTCTTGTAGGAACGCAATGGACATAAGGAGATTAAAAGCAAGCATGAATCTTGAAGGTGCATGGACGGTTGGGGGGGCTTGAATCTCTTAGGTGCATGTTCGGCCAAGTGCATGTATGACCATATTCAATGTCTTTAAGGTTCATGAATGTTTCCATTCATGTATGGTGTGCTATCTCTTCATTCTCCAAGGTGATCATTCGGCCAAAGGGCACTCACACATGCATGAAGATAGCTTGGCCAATTAGCTTCCCCATGACTCTCCTTAATTCGTTCACACCTATGTTCACATGGCAAGACCATTCGGTTCACCTTGTTCACACTAGAAGACTCTTCAACATTCGGTTTCACACACATGATGGCCTTTGGAGTGTCCACAATTAATTCATACTTTTTGGCCAAACATTGCTTCATTTAACAAGGTTGGCCGAATCTACAAGTGACCATTGGATATCATGCATTCACTTTGAGTTTTCTTAAGCATGAAGATGCATTCATCCACCATTCCCAAAACCGAATCTGGTCATGCATATTAAGAGTTATTTTTCTAGAATTTTCTTTTAATTAATGTGTAAGTATGAAAGGCCATTCGGCTACCTAGACTTA